>NW_009219889.1:7826-32434 GCF_000690835.1 Fulmarus glacialis
GTAAAACTATTAACAACTACAAATGTGGGGCAGAGTGGTGTTTCAGTGTGACTTTGTCTCAGTCAGCCAACTGTTTTCTTCCTCATGGCAATGTCCTCTGCAGGCCTATCTCTAGTGCAACATACTTTCTCTCTCATGTCAGCATACATGATCACTCTCTGTGTGGGACTTTGAGATACAGCAGCCCCACAGATGCTTCTCCCTTCTCTTTGGCAGCCATTCAAATCTGCATTAGAAATGGACAAAATATTAATGATTGATACTTGTTTTCATGAGATTCTTGTTTTCCTGTATGTGAAATGTCTATGGAAGTGATGTTATTCCAGTCTGAAATTTTCCAGTGTTGTGTGCATGATATGGGTTACCATAGCAATTCTGGTGACAAATGTATGTGTGTGTCTTTTTCACCGTCAAGCTTCAGGTATGTGACTGGAGTATTTTTAATTTCTGATGGCAGAGATTCTGATTCATGGTTAGACAGGGTATTACTGGCTTGTGCTGTCAACAGAACTGGTGGGAACCATTTTAACTTTTTGTTTTCTGGTTTTTGTCAAGGCCTGAGAAAAATAGCCAGCAGGACATAAGCCATAGTTTTGAGCTGGTTTGGATGGCAGCAGTGTAAGAAAGAGATTTGTTTATCACTTCCTAGAGAACACTGTGGTGGTAGAGAGAATCCTAGACCTTAGGAAAGAGTTGAGTATCTGACAGCAGGAAGGATGGGAAGGGGGTTGTGTAAAGAAAACGTTCTGCTGAGTTTCCCTTTCAGTTTTGGTAGTTCGGATAGCCATCTGCACTCCAAGATTTGTTAAATACTCCTCTCAGTTAGCATATGCCATTCAGTACTGGGGTGGTTGATAAGGTCAAGTGATCATGTATGTGTTTTGGTGGCTTTTTAAGTTATGGGCAAGGTACATAATATGTCCTGTTGACTAATGCTGCAAAGCGGTCTCTACCTGTCAGACCCTTAGAGCTGGACATGCTGCTTCTGTTCTGATCACCATAAATTGAGGTTTAAGCTCCATCTTCCTTGCTCCCAGCAGTTTGCCTTTAGGAATGCCTAGAATCTCTCTGCTTGTGTGGAGAGTGGGGGAAGGAGGCAAGAAGTACAATTATGAAGGACAGAATCAGCATAAGGCTGGAGAAATAGTTCATCACCTTGAGATACACAGTGCAGTAAAGCTGCTGCTCCTTAGAGAAGCCCAGTGGTTGTATCCAGGCCGTCAGCTGTTCACACTCTAGAGAATGATCCTGTGGGATGTTTCTTCTTCTAGCAGCTGATACCCTAAGCTCCTTTGTAAACTTCTGATCCTGCCGAAGGATTGTATGACTTAGTTTGAATATGCAAATGCTAGTCTGCTTTTGAGTTACGAGTTGCAGGTCAGATTTTGCTATCAAACTTTAACAATTAGTTTGTTAACAAAGAACAGGTGCAGTCACTCAAATTTTTGTTTTCTAGGCACATATGGAATGAAGTTATCTTTGCTTTATATATTTGTGTGTGTGTGTGCACACACTTTGTCAGATGCCATCAGGCCATTATTTCAGTGTAGGTTATGAAATTCCTTCAATAAACTTGGTGCATCTTAGCTTCTTCTTAATTCCTTATGTAAAACTGTGATTACTTATATAGAAATCAGAATATGAGTTAGAAGTTGGTGTAAATTCATGGGGGGATGCACCCTATTACTGTGATCTTTCATTTAAAGGGAACCAAATACCATTTTGCATCTAAAGATTTGGGTTCAGTTTTTAGTTTCTTCTGAAGTGTCTTTATTAGCATGTAAACAGTGCAATGAGCTACTGCATTGCCCATGACCTGCCCTAGGTATTGCTGATGTGGGTGTTGAATACACCAAAATAGAACCTCGATGTCATGTCGAGGCAGGTACTGTAAGTTAAGGAGGAAATGTATTTTCAAAGGGGAATGAATAGTTTGTTAGGCTTTGATAAAGAAGGACAAGTACTGAAAGAGAATAAATAACAGGTTTATTTGTCTTTCGAAGAAATTCTTCCTAAGTGAGTTTAAAACATTTGTAGTTTTTAAGTTTTCATATGCACACCATGCATTTCCTCCCAACTACTGTCATCAAGTCCGAACTAATTAGTTATACCTGTGTAAATGAAAATAAGCTTAGGCTTAGCCTGAGAGCTTGGGCTCATATACAGCAGTAGAAATAGATTATTGTAGTGTCTTTTAAAAAATAATTAGTCTCATCTAATCGCCAGGTAGACATAGGAAGACAGACAAGCACAGCATGTAAAAGTCTGTTTCTTACTTGCATCTGTACCAATAACAAGGCCAAATACTTGATCCCATTGCTGCTAGTAACATTTTGCTATCAATTTTGAGATCAGAAATTAATCTTAACTGAGGGTATCATGTAAATAAACAAGCTTGTCTCATATGTATTTAGCAGGCAGAGCTTTACCACTTGCTTACCATTTTCCTTCCTTTCTATAGTTGTAAGAGAATTCCTGAACACTATTGAAATTGTGCGATCTTTTTAGGAAACACTCAGTCCATATTGACTTGTGAACCTGAAGAAACAAATGCCATCATAATGGCTTTTCATTTTATGTAGTTGCCAGATAAGAAGCAAGGATCTAGCTCTTGTCTCCCATCAGGTTTATAACCCTGTAGCTCAGTCATTTTCAACCACATAAGAGAATGTAGGAGGAGAAATCATGCTCAAAACTTCATTTACTTTCTGATGCGTACAGAAATGTTTATGATACAAAAGATGCAAGAAATATATCTTCCCAGAAGGAGTTAATGTATTTAATTGTTTTAAAGTATGTTGCTTTCTCAGCTTTGTATGTAATAAAGCAGAAGTTAATTTTAAAGGAAGTTAAAAGGAATTGACAACAACAATAAGCACTTTTAAAATATAAACCACTTCAGTTTCCCCTGGTAGACTTACGTACATGTGTAAACCAGGATAGCTGTGAATGTTAAATGCCTCTTCAGCTAAGCAGATGGCATTAGGGCAAGTAAGAGGATTCTTTGCTTTGTGAAGATAAGAGCACAGAATTGGAGATGTAGGGGCAAATTATGCTGGACTATCTATTGTACCAAGACTAAGGAAGCACCACACATAATTTAAAAATCCCGAGGGGAGTAAGTTCCAGGCATCAACAAAGAAAATTCTTGTAGCATTGGAGATCGTACTCTGTTTCCAACATGTTTTTTTACTTGTCTTTTTCCACCCTTTTGCCAGGATTTGTGAAGGAGCCTCTAATGGCAGATTAATGACTTCCCTACAGTACCCTGCTAAGTGAACTAAGTTGGGGATAATCAGACTTATTAGAACCCTGTTCATCTAATGTCAGATCGCCAAAGCAGAGGCCAGACCCCTACCCCAGCTGTGCAACTGTGTTCTTTTACCTACTCTGATAGGCATGCTTTTGAGTTACGATTTCAGTAACTACCTCTGGAAATCTCGTGCTGAAATAGCACGATGTTAAAATGTTCCACAGCATTTCCTGGAACTGGTAATTTATTTCTGATTTGTTTACCTGATTCAGAAAAATATCAGATTTGAAATCTGTTAATTTAACAATTACCCATTCAAAGTAGGTTTTGATTTTCTACAAACACAAACATAAGAATATTCATTGTACAGAATTCTGTGGAAAGGGCTTTTCGTGCAAGGTAATGTCAGGTCTGGACGCCCTCGTAAAATACGTTTTGTTGTTATGAAGGCGGCTTCTTTTACTAAACCTGAAGATCTCCCTCCAGAGTAGCTGTATGCAATAGATGAAGAAAGCTTGGAAGGTGGATTCTTGGAACAGTTTAAGTTGTTTGGCCCAAAACTTTTAGAAGTTGATCCCCTCATTTCGTAGTTCACATAGTGACCATTTATGGTATCGTTGCTCTGAAAAACCAAGTCCTAGAATAAAAAAATATATAAAACTAATATATAAAACTCTAAAAGAAAACATGAAGGAGAGCTTTCTATTTGTAGGGCGTTGCCAACTTTTCTTTATGGTGGCATCATTAATTTCTGAAAAGAATTGGTTTTGTTTTAATAAAATAAACATGAAGGTCTGATTCACTGTTACATATGCTAGCATAAATGTTATGGGGAATCATACATTAGCATTCCACCTATTCATCTAGAATGCAGCTGTCACCAGGGCATACTAGATCTTCTAACAGCAAGTGAAGAACTGTGAAGGAAAAATGACTTGTAATCCTTAATTTGGTATAGCATTGCTTAGCTTAACAGAGTACATATGAGTACAAAAAAGCAATTGCAAGCCTAGTACTGTGGTTCCATTATGAGATGTACAAAGAGTTGTCAAAATATAATTAAGAACTCTGAAATATTTCTTGTATTCCTAAATCATTTCTTTATCAAGTGACCTTTGTATTTTCTTCATCCTATTCTACAGATGGCAGAAATACACTAGTGTGTTCTGTGTTTTATTAGGAATTATGTCAAAACAAAGTGTTGCACTGTGTTCAAGAATATTATATAGTATTTTACTATCCTGCTGCACATGTTTTTAATTCAATATTAAACTCCTACTGGCTTATTGTTTTTACTGATCTTCATGCTGTATTTCAGCTTTGAATTCCAGTTCAATTTGTTGCAGATCCCAGTAGTTTCACTGCCTTTAAAAAAAAAAAAAAAAAAGAAATGAAGAGTTATAAAAATGTGTATTTCATCAAGCTTATGGTGACTTAAAGGTAACACTGTGATATCTAAGACCTTAGTCTTTCACAAGGTTTTCAAAATATCAGTTTCCTTGATCACCCATTATGAGTCCGGAGCCCTGTGCTGGAAGCTTGGTAGTCCTGCAAACTAGAGCAAACCTAGGAGATTTGGATCTCAGGCTGCCAGATGGAAGCTTCAAACTTGGTATTTTCCATTATAAAGTGACACTTTTGTCAAATGAAATTTGACATTAAGCAACCTTAGATGTTAGCAGAAATGCTTCAGGTTCTTTATATTGAATTCGTGCTGGCATGAAGAGCTGTGATGATGTGCTATTCTTTCCTGTAAGTATGAGTCAAGTTTGGAGGAGAGAAAGAAGACAAAATTGAAAACGCAGCAATTCCTTTCATTGGAGTGTTTTGTGTACTGCCAGTAATGTTATTAATGAGCATGGCATGGAAGTGTCCATTCTGTTTGTGAGCTTTAATCCAGAATTCTACGTTTGAAAAATGCTTTGGCTGTCCCTGCAATAGCATAGGACTTCCTAATAATCTTTTTTGCTGAGATCCGTCAGTAACGTTCAAGACTTGTGAGCTGCTGAGAAACATGTAAAAGAATCACGTATTTGCAGAAATACAATCCAGTTGTATTGCACAGTATGTCTGTTAGTGATCATTTGCCAAAAAGAATGAATATCCATTTAAGTATACATATACATATGTGTGTAATTTCCCCTGAAGATGTTCTGAATTTTGTAGACCAAACTATTAGTCTTGAGGAGAAAACTGTTTTGTTTTTAATAAACTTTATGTTGTCTTAAATTGCTTCCTGTATAAAGAAAGATGTTGCCAGCCTTAAAGGTTACAAAAATATCTTCAGTCATCTCACTTTTATATATGCTTATGTATAAAAGTATGTGTATGTTTGTAGTTGATATAAAAGTTCCTTTGCATTTATCCAGTGTTTCAACTCAAACTTTACAAATCTGAACAGTTCTCGAAATAGCTCTACGAAGTATGTCGTCGTAGTTTTCCCCTGTTGTAGATGAGGAAATTGAGGAAGATAAATGAAAGGTTTGGTTCTTCTACTAGCATTTGTTTGTCTTATGTAACACATATATTATTTTATATGCTATTTTTATGCGCTTTTATTTCTATATACACGTTGACTTCAAATAAATTAATCTGTGATTAAGGGTTGACACATCCCCATCAAGACTAGAGTTACGACTTAGCGTGTCAGGTCTTTGCCTCTTTTAGCAATGACTAGTAGCTAGGACAGTATGGAGACATTTGCAGTAATCTAGTACTTACAGGTAGCCTCAGATGGATTTGTGTGGTGTAGCTTTTATCATTACATTTGTCAGGCAGTTCTTGTAAAAAGGCTGGTTTGGGTACTGATGGAGCCTGGCATGCACAGAAACTATTTAAGGGACTAAGGATGTGCAAGGGGGGGTATAGGAAAGGAAGAAGGATAAGATCCTCAGAGAAATGTATGTTGCTATTTCACTAAAATAGGTTTTTCCCAAGCATTAGCATATCCTCAAGTTAAAAAAGTTACCTAGGTTGTGAAGTAACTTCATAGCTCTTAATCTGTGGAGGTTATACTGCAGTCTCAGAAGCCTTTCTATCCCTTGGGCTATATTTTACACAGCTATGGCTTTATACTAATATTTTACTGCCTTTTTTTTTTTAACTGTTCATGATTTAAGTAATCTAACACACCACATCTTTTACAGTATGTCCTGGTTTCAGCTGGGATAGAGTTAGTTTTCTTCCTAGTAGCTGCTATAGTGCTGTGTTTTGGATTTAACATGAGAATAATGTGATAAAACACTGACGTTTTAGTTGTTGCTAAGCAGTGTTTATACTAAGTCAAAGAGTTTTCAGCTTCCCATACTCTGAAAGCTAGGAGGTACACAAGAAGCTGGGAGGGAGCAGTCCACAAGTTTTCTCACTTTTCTGATTCTCTCTCCCATTCCACCGGAGCGGGAGAAGGGTGATCGAGCAGCTGTGTGGTGCTTGGTTGCCGAGTGGGGTAAAACCACAACAGTCCTTTTTGAAACAGGGACCAGAGGCACTTGACGTTTCAGTTATTCCACAAGATTCCTGGGTGACTAGGGTTTCCTATTCGAGCCTGTTGTGTGATCAGTGCAACCCACTTACTCCATGTAGCATCGGTTGCATGATGTGTAGAGGGGACCCTCCCTTTGAACATCCAGCCCAGCACCAGCAGTCAGGGTGCCAGGAGGAGCTGTGCTTCAGTACCAACCACTTCTGAAGCAGCTCAAACCCGTTCATATGCTGACAATATCTCCTTCTCAGTTGGAGTATAGTGGGCCTCGGATCCTCTGTATCCCCGACTCCAAAATCCCAGGGGTCGACCTCGAGTCTCCCCTGGTGCTTTCTGCCAGAGGCTCCAGGTAGGGCCATTCTCCCCGGCTGCGGTGTAGAGCACAGTTTTCACATCTTGCCCTGCCTGGACTGGCCCAAGGGCTACTGCATGAACCATCTCCCGTTTAATTTGTTCAAAAGCTTGTTGTTGCTCAGGGCCCCACGTTGAATGCCAAAGTGGTTGAACCCCACTCAGCAACCAAGCACCAAGGGATGGGGGAGAGAATCAGAAGAGCAAAAGTAAGAAAACTCATGGATTGAGATAAGAACAGTTTAGTAATTGAAATAAAGTAAAATAGTAGTAGTAATAATAATAATAATAAAAAACAAAATACACAAAGCAAGCGACGCAAGTTTGGAAAAGAAAAAACAGTGTATGTACAGGATGACATGCCTTTGAAATACTGAAACTTAGGGCATTGGTACTGAAACAAGTGTGGATTCACCATAGTAAATGGAAGAATGGAATTGACCTCCTCTGTTTAAAAATCTGTGTTAAAATCCATTTGCTGAAATTAAGTTTAGTGTTGAAATACAGCAATGTATGTTAGCTGCAAAACCTTGTTTGTATGTGAGCTATCCAGTTTTGCTCATTTATACGAGTTCAGCCTTTATTATTTTAATGTAAATATGCCTTTGATATGATAGCAGATATGAGCCAAAATTCTTCAAAAAGGGTACCAGGCTTTTTAGTAGCAGCTTCTTTGAAATCAATCTTAGTGCTTTCAATAACGAATTTTGGGTTGTTTTTAATTTCTTCCAAAGAGAGAGATGGGTAAGTGGGAGAATCTATGAAAACAGAATGAAATGGGTATGGGTCACAACAATCAAGTTGTTTTTTTTTTTTTCTTGAATTGGCTTACTTTTATTTCACTAGCTGCCTTGTTTTGAAACTAGTCTCTATTTCAAGTAGATGAACAGAGGGTTTTTCAGGTATTTCAATCATTTGTTTCTATGTGGTTATGATTATTTTGTAGAGCTGTACCCTATGCAGCATCTGTTAATGAAGTACATAAATCATCTCCTTGACCCAATTGCTGGTCAAAGGACGATCTGCCGGATAGATATTTGTGTGCTATTTCTCCACATGGTAATAATGGACACAATAAAGTTGAAAGATCCAGAAGGCTAGGGAGCTTGGAAGACATATTTCAATGACCACAGGTACTTCTCTTGTAGGTAGTGACTGGCAGTGGTGACTCTCCATTGCTGTGAAACTCTCCCCTTCCCTTGCTTTCTTCCTTTGTCTGTTTTCTTCAAAATGCTTGAAGTTCAGCCTGTCATCCTCATCAAAAAGGTTCTTTTAAGTCAAACAAAAAAGACTAGATGAGCAAAGGACACAGTCATTTCAGCTGAATTATCTACCAGGCTACTAAGCAATCAGGGAAGCACCAGAGGTCTTTGAATTACAGAAGCCACAGTTCAAGTTTTAGGTAAAAAATGACTGAAACATTAGAATGTGAACTACTGTTTCTGAAAATAACAGGAAGTTGTTAAGTCCCAGTGAGGAGCTGTTTTCTTACTAAGCTTCTAGGAATAAATGAGAGAGCTGGCCTATGGATAAAAATCCACCAAAGGAAGTATAAAAATATTTAATGGTGTATTTTTTATCTCAGAAATCTGGAAAAAGGATTTCATGAGTTTGATTGGCAGGAGGTGTAATTTTTTCTTTTCAATTTCTATTGTGTTGGGAAAGAAAGCCAGAATGTACTTCCATGATCCCTGCAGTTTTATAAGCCCTAAATTCCACCAGACTATATTGGTCTTCCTTTTAAGTCTTTCTCTTTTGTTTTTATTATTGTTTTTCCCAAGTTCTCATTTGGTTTTGGAGCATATTAATTGCTTCCATAAAGTAGAATGTTTTGATCGGGTTCAAGGCATCAATACCTAATGCATCTGCTTAGACCAGGGGGGCAGAAGGATACCAGGCTTTTTTTGCAAAATAGCCCTATATTTGTACAGTCTGCTTACTGGCTGCTTACTGGTACAGTCCTCACTGGTGAGTGCAGAAAACTCCTCTGGAGTGGTACTATGCCATTGTTATTATAATAAATGGGGATAATTGGGAGTTTAAGCAGTGCTAGTTATTTTTTCTCCTTTGTTTCATATCCCTTTTAAAGTTCAATGCAAAATAAAAGGTGTGAAGTCTGTGGCAATAAAAACTGTTTAGAGCTGTAATTTCTTTCCTGCTTCAGTAGTTTGACACAACAATAAATGCAGTTCCTCTGAGGAAAAGGTGAAGCAATCTACCTTGAAAACTCTTTGCACTCTAGTTTTTTTATTGTAAAATTTGAAAGCCAGCCTTTCATTCTTCTCTGTCTTTCTGTCACCCAAACATGCTTTTTTATAGTTGTTTAATTCATTGTGCCTTGAATTTCTGTGGCATCTTTCTGTTAACTGCAGTGAATATTTATTAATGAAAGTACAAGACTTTAGTCAACTGCACTTTCTCTTGTTATTGAATCTTATAAACTATTGAATCTTATCAAGACGCCCATGACATAATAAATATTTTCATCTATTGATAGCAGACTCATTTTTGCGTATTCCGTAGCTACCATACTATATATTAATTTTTCTGTTACTTGTGACATAAGCACTCAACTACTGAGCAAATGCTGATATAGAAATTCAGTCTTATTTTTAAGTTCCACCACCAGCATGGTCACACATGCGGACACACATGTGAAGACACACACACACACACACATATTCCTCACACACGTATATATGTTCCTATTGGAGAGGATATAACAGGGATACAAAAATAATCTGCTGCATAGTAGTGGTCTAGTATAGGATGGAGTGGGACTCCAAGTGTCTATTCTCAATGCAGCGAAAGGAAGAGGAGGAAGAAGTAGGGAGGCTCTGTGAAGGTAAAGGAGCGCAGAACAGCCTACCTGAGATACTGGAGGATGAGGAATTAATCTCGGTCATACTATACTTTTTAGCAGGGCCTGTTGCAACAGGACAAGGGGGAATGGTTTTAAACTAAAAAAGGGTAGAATTAGACTGGATATAAGGAAGAAATTTTTTACAATGAGGGTGGTGAAACACTGGCACAGGTTTCCCAGAGAAGTTGTAGATGCCCCATCCCTGGAAACATTCAAGGTCAGGTTGGATGGGGCTCTGAGCAACCTGCTCTGGTTGAAGATGTCCCTGCTCCTTGCAGGGGGGTTGGACTAGATGACCTTTAAAGGTCCCTTCCAACCCAAACTATTCTATGATTCTAAGATAGCATGTGATGCTTTTTCAAGTCTCAGGTGGACATGTAATGAGATAAGGATGTGCTGGAGGATTGGTGGAAAAGTAGGAAGCCTGAACCAGTCCGTATCATAAACAAGTCTCATTTTTGGAATGTTTTATAAACTAAGTGTTGAACAATGAAACTCATATTTTGTTGTACTGTCATTAAAAAATATTTTTAAAATAATGGATTGAACTCCAAAAAATCCTGAGACTAGTTTGGAAATAGCAAATATAACAGTAACAGTAGAAAAACCTTACTGTTCAATCTGGTTTAGGAATTTTGATTCTGTAGGGCACACATCAGTTGTGTTTTCAAATGTCTTCCTGCAGTTCCGAGCACCAGCCAAAAATCTGTGTGTTTCTGTCTTTTTCATGTAACCAAGATTAAGTGTTTGTATCTTCCTTGCACCTATGGCATTACTGAAAACAGAAACTCTCGGTGTTTTCTTATAAAATGAGAGACTTAGCAATATTAAATTTTATCATCTGTGTTTTTATGTGCTGTTTTACACAGTTAGTAGAGTGGGATTTCCTTTGTGGTGTTTTTTACAGTATTGCATCAAAACTCTATCATTAATAAACTTCTGCTTGTCTAGCAAGTAGGAGAACAGGAAGGTGCATTGTGGACAAGGCAGTGAAGGCTTAGATTCAGGAAATACATGTACTACAGTGCATTGAGCAGTGAGTTGTAGTCAGGACGCTTTTGACTTTACCAGAAGCCATTTTCTTAACTTTAACAATGTGACAAGTCTTCTGTCACCATATCTTTGGTCTTACTGGCATGTACGGCAGCTACTCAATTCACAAGAAACTTAACAGTTGATTCAGGTTACGTTTGCTTAAATTCATTCATGCAGCCGTAAAGCCAATCCTTGATTTTTCATGCTCGGGCAATGGGTACATAGTCATATACTCTCCGTACCATGGAATCTTTGTAGGGCTATTTGTGTTGAGTTTTGTAGGTTTTCAAAGAAAAACATCGTGTTTGTCTGTAGAAAGGGAAGGAAAAGGGGGGGAAGCCTTATTGATTAATCAAAGAAAGCAAGTATGTCAGAGAAAGGAAGAGGAGACCTCCTATAGCAGGTTCTTGCTTGGGACACCGAGCCTTATGCTTCTTCCTGGGTACTGAACTAGTCAGTTAGCAGTGACCCCTCTGCAGCTTGTGATGCAATCCGATGATTTTTGTGAGCAACATTATAAAGTTCAAAAAAGCACCCTATCCCCATCTCAGCAAGAGCATTGCATGAGAAATGAATGTCTAAATTACAGTCTAAATGCTTTCTTGACGCATTTTGAGTAGATTGTATTCTCCTGCCTGCAGTTTATGAACTTGACTGATTTATGTATTGGCATAAATCACTGACTTCTGAATACGGTTGTATGAATTTACAGCAGGATTCACGTACAATTTACTTGTTGCTGTGAATGTTAACTGAACTGTTTATCTAGATTGTTATACATACCAATTTTATGTTTCTCAGGTTACATCCATTTACATAATGTTTATTAAGTCAGGCTTGGTTATTGTGTCAAATATTCAAGTTTCCTTTTCTCTGCCTTGGAATATTGTAACAAAAACTTGACAATATAAGGGGAGCAAAGGAAAGATTGGTAAGAGTCTTTTTTTCTTTAAAGTTTTCACCATAAGTCAGTCTTATCCTAGGGGAAGAATAAAATATGTAAAACAGAACGGAATATAATTTCAGTGGTAGAAGCTGTTTAGATTCACTGGAAATTCTTGTGAGCACTTGTAAAATTGATACAAGGTGAGATGTTGGCATTGTAAACTAACATATGTAAACACTGGCTGCCAACATGGCCAAGTTCAGCAAACCACATTGCTCAGTAGTTCAGGGCTTGCATAGTGGACACAGAACTAAAATGAGTATAGGAACTTTGAAATAGTATTGTCTTTCATAATACACCGTGTAACCTCTTATCTTATGATTCAGTATATCTGTTCCTAATATTTTGCAGCAACTATAGGTTAGACTGGGGATTATTGTTCCAGTCAGGAACTTGTAGTTTGTGAAAGTCATGAGCCAAATTTCAAAGAAAGAAAAAGTTTCTCTTTTGTAACTGAATACTTTGTTGTTATGTGGTGAAACCACCTTTTACCCTCAAAATAAACTCTAGGAATTGAATTAACTTAGGCAATGTATGGCATGTCATTTAGTTGTGAAAACATGATTAAACTAAGTTGGCAAATTGGTTTCCTTTTTGCATTTGTCTAGATGACATTGGACTGCCTGGTTTGCTTTTCTGCTTGTCTCCACAAGGCCACTATTCCCTTTCGCTGCCAGTTACACTCTTATTGTGGATGCTGAGGCTGATAGTAGGGATGAATGCATTGTATGCTGTTTTATCCCAAATGAAAATGAAGGCTGAATATTGCAAGCCACGTTCAGTCCTTTAGCTGCCAGGTTGCCTTAGCCTATGGTTGTTGTGGTTGAAATGTAGGAAAGCAGTGACTGTATCTAAAAGGTTGTTATTGCCTGTGTCGTCTGTGGTAGCTCTGTCTGATGGGAGCTGCTGAGTTTGACCTGATCTCAGGTTCCTTAGGAGCCTTGAAGGTGGCTGATCCCACTGGGACCTGGGACTGTCACAGTCCAACTGATTCTGCTTGGTTGGCTGTTGCCAGCTTGTGCTGGGCGCTGGCAGGTCCTTTTTGCAGTGGCATCATATGGGTTATCTAACAGTCACTAAAAATCTGGATTCCTCTGCCCTGACTTTGGAGCTTTCTACAGAACCTAGAAACATTGCTGTTTCTTTGAACCCCTTCCTGAGAATCCCTTACTATTTTCAGTTCTACTTTCCCCTCAATGCTTGGAGCCTTTTTGGTGAAGTCATGGTAGAACTGCCTGTGTAATGGCTAAAGACAGATCTATAGCAATAGGAATATGGAGAGAATATATCTATAAGAGAATTCAGATAATTTTGAATATTTGTAAACCCAATATAAATCAAATACTGTCTTTTTAAGAGGTCCTCTAAATGTAACTGTTGCAAAAGTATAAAGGTGGCAATGGCCGCAAGGATGGAATACAAAATTAGCATCTTTTAGGGCATGAATTATAAAATGCCAACAGTGTGAAAAATCATGCTGATGACGCTCAGTTAACCTTAAGGGGAATGTTGTCTCAAGGAAGACCACAAGGATTCATCTCATGTTTTCTAGTACTGCGTTCTCTTGCCTTTCTATTTCTTGTACACATATTTATAATAACGTAAAGATTTCATCAGAGAATGGAAATGGGATTTTGATAGCAAAAAAAAAAAAGGTTACCTGCCAGTCATCCTGCACATGGCTGTTGAATGGATTTGACCCTGATTTCAGCTTTGTTCTTGGCTGGCAGGTGCCTGGAGGCCTTTCAGTCTGCTTTAGAAGACCTTGTTTTAAAAACAGTAGTATTTGTTGTCTAATTATGAATGCAGATTTTGCATGTGTTTGTGATTTACAAGGCCTTGCTTATGTGAAACAGGCTATAAACTCTCCTTGGAAGTGTATAGTAGTCTGGAGTAGATAATTACACTTTGAGAAAAGAGCCTCTGTTTCCAGTGAAAACACCGTAAAGTTATTTCAGAAATGCTCTGACCTCAGACGTTTCATATAACTTACACAAAATGCTTTCACATTTGTGCAGCAGCTAGCGGCTTGATCTCTGCCATCTCATAAACGAAAGCACAGAAGTCTCCCTGGGAAAAAAGCAGGATGTCTATGCTGTGGCCTACAAAGCTAGTGATATTTTACTCACTCTGTTCTTTGTGTCTATACCCTTAAACAGAAGAAACCTTGCCCTCCTTTAAACAAATCTGCCTCCTAATCACACCCCACCCCCGCAAACCCAACTTTCCCTCAGATTTTTCTTCCTCCCTGCCTCCACTCAGTGTACACACACTAATAAATTCTGCAGTAAAAACCTTGGGAGAATTTCTCAGCACAAATGGAAAGAAGATGTCAAAGGCTGAGGATAGGAATTTTCTTTTTAAAGTTGGAAAAACAATAGAGAACAATTGAAACAATGGGGGAAGAGCCAGAGATGGGTGAACAAGCCGTGAAAGAATTGCATTAATTTTCTTTTGATGAAACCCCCCTGGTTCTCTTCACTAGCATCCAAAAGAGCTATTTTTGTTTGCAATTGTTTTTTGTTTTTCAAGACTCTTGGTGGAAAGCAAAAGCATTGCAAATACAAGTGCAGAGAGTTGTGAGAATGTTCACACCAGAAATGGTCTTGTGGCCTTTTGAAAAGCTCTTTTTAACTTCTGGTACAATAAAGTTGTCAGATATTGATGAAGACTTTGTATGAAAAATTTGTGTGCTGGAAGGATGACTTAATAGAAACAGTGGTGTGTGGTACTCGGGGAGAGCAAACATCAAGCAGTCATAATTGCTGGCTTTGCCCAATAGAGAGCAATGAAGAAAACCCCTGGATTTCTGAATATGATGTGGACAGGTAATTTTCAGAAAACCCTGCACAGAAAAAGGACAACAAAATCTAATCGAGATGTGTGATTCAGTCTTATTAAAAAACATGTTTGGGTATGGATTGTGCTTTCAGAGAACTTTTAGCAGAGGAAAATATGCAGGGGAGAGGCAGGGGCCACTTCTGCAGGTGGAGATAGCTGAGCGAATTGCCGCAGTTGTACCAGGGAGACGGTCTAGCAGCCCTGCAGATCGGCTGGCTGAACCTCTCGTGTGAGCACGCTCTAACTTGTTTCTGTTCCAGTGAGCCAGCTTAGTTCAGGGAGCTGATGCAGTCTCTGCTGTCTTAGTTTGTACCAACTGGCAGAGCTGCGGCGGGCACAGCTCAGGAAAGTTGTGAGCCAAAACCCATCAGAAGCAGGGCTACCCTCGGGTACAAGAATGGCGTTGAACATCTGGATGAAGGCAGTTACAACTCCACAATCGCGGCATGATCCAAAAGCCAACATCTGTCTGCAGTCTTGGTCATGTCATGTTATCTATAATTTCACGCCTAAGACCCAAGAAATAGGATTCTGACTGTAGCAGATAGGGGTCATGTTATTTGCAGTTTGCAGCCAGCAAGATATTCAGAGCCAGTAATGGTTTGATAATTCAAGGAGGTAGAACGCATGAGCACAGCCCTTCGCTTGTGCTCAGTGTTCACTGTAAAAGAGGCAGTAAGAGCCAGCATTCGGTGATTTTAGTTCTTCCTATTCCACAGTTACTGTGTTACTGATGCTATGAGTTTGCGAATTCTCAAGCTTGATGGCATGTATGTGTGTTTTAAAATGGGCCTGCTGAAAAGTCCTCTACTGTAATGTCACGTCCAAGTAAGTATATGTGGAGTCTGTAGCTAACAGTAGACAATGCTGCATGTAGTTTCCAGTGTACATATATATGAATATGTGCATTGGAAAGGAGCAGTAAGGGATAAAGCATAAAAGAAATAGATGGAGAAACCTTAAAAGTGCAGCAAGGTTGCATCCATTCATTAAGTCGTTTTGTTTAATTTCTTTTTAAAGAGGACAAGTTCTTGCAGGGCAACACAAAGTGGAGAGGGGTCATGGTTAATTGAGCAGGTCGTTTCCATTCAGCTTGCAGTGAGCACTGTCCTTTATAAAGGAGACGTGGGGACGTCAGGTAGCAGACTTGTTTCTACGTCCGCTGCAGCAGACGGAAGAGATGGCAGGCTGTGGAAGGAGAGGCATATGCTTTAACTCCTTGAAAGATTTAGCAGCAGATACTCTTCTCTGGCATAAATCAGAAGCCCTTAAAAATAAGCAGAAAATTGGCCACAATAGGGATTCTGAGAGACTTGCATGTGGTTGATCACATCTTTAATACACAGCAGACTGGCCTTTCTTCCATTTCCATTTATGTGAACCACATGGATTTTTACTAGTGTAAATTCTGAAACGGTCCAAACGTGCTCAGCTCAACTAGGTTGCACTTGGTTATTTCTAATCATGTTGCTGGTGGCAACCTTTTCTCGTGCCACATGCACGCACGCACACACGTGCACGCTCTCTCTGCTATAGCAGTGGACCCGGCTTGTTTGGATGGCTCCTTCTCTGCTTCCAGCTGCTTTCATATGTACCTCAGGTCCTTCTTTGTAATGAAACGCCTGCATATCTTTCAGAAAGCTGGAGGTAGAGTCTGCACTGTGTAAGCAGCCAGTTCTCTGCAGACTGCTAGCATTTTTATTCACAAGACACTAACCTGAAAACTAATGTTTTAGAAACCCGCTGGTAGCTTTCTGGAAGGTGCTCAATAAAAATGGAATAGGAAAGGACCTCACTGTTTTGTGATTCTGTCACCTTACTGTTTGTCTGGTGGTAAGTAACAATAAATATTACTTCTGCAAAATCATGTTATACAAAGAGCTCATTTTGCCTAAAACAGTGTGCTTGAGACTAAACATCAACTTCAACATTGCCAAAGATAGGAATGAAAACCCTACTTTTGGATTCCCTAATCCTTTTTTTTTTTTTTTTTTTTTCAATCGAAGCAATGAGGGTGCCAAAATACATGGCAGATCTATATGCCGCTGAATTTATTAGCTGCACTTGCAAAGAAGTTTTACAGTCTTAGAAAACATTTATTATCTGATAGGAGATAAACTATTGTCCCTAACTGAAATCAGTAGAAATGTTGCTATTTCAGGCATAGTTTTGCTTGTCTAAGTAGTCTGATTCAACACATGGAGTGAGCAAACTATTCAAGATACAACCGCACTGTGCCTATTATTAATACAGTGAAGAAGCCGTCTCTGGAAGAGCCCTGGCATTTGGAGTGGAAAATAATAAGGAAAAACATTGTTAGGAAGAAACCGCAGGTTGGCGCAGACCTGTTTCTTGCCGTGTCCCAGGACTTCATCGGTATCAGTAACTCATCTTTGCTTCTGTTTCTTTCAGGGCCCTCCTGGTCCGAAAGGCGAGAAGGTGAGTTGATGCGCGGGTGACACTTACAAGGTGAACGGAAAGCCCTCCCAGCATGAACTAAAGAGACCGTTTGTATTGACGCAGTGTAATGTTAGATGATGTAAGAGAGCTGGGTAGCACACAGATGCTGTGTTAAACCTATCATCTCATCTTTCCACTTTGCAGGGAGATCAAGGTGATCAGGGCCCTCGGGTAAGCATCTTAAAAAAAATGTTACACTTCCCCTTCGCTGAGTAGGCAATTAGTCTTTAGCGCAAAACTAAATTAAATACACTGTCTGAGCTAATTATGCTTATTAGCTGCATTTACCCTGCATGTTGAAGTAAGTGTGTGCAGGACAGTAATACTGAACATGACCAGATAGGGTCTGGGAAGATTTGAGTAACGATAGTAAGTAATGCATTAAAATACACAATTTCCATTACGGATGGAAGCAGGTTTCACAGTGATTTTGCTCTGCTGTATAAAAGCTGGCTTTCCTAACCAAACCTTTCAGTTTCCCCAGCAATGTTTTCACACCTTGCATGGGCTCCTACAATGCAGAGGGCCGGTGGGTTTCTAATAAATGTACCTCGAGATTTCATGTAAAATGTATCTAGTATTTAGTGAATTATAAACAAATACGATGTATGCATGTATTAGCTCTTTTTCCTGACACGTATGTATTTAATATTTTTAATAATAACAATATTATCACCTTGTAAATACATCCAGACATTTAGACAGAACATGGTTTAGTTGTGGAAATATAAAGGTTCTTCTCATTTTTAAATATCTGTTTATTTGAATAGAGGAATACAAGGGTGAAAGTTCGGATAGATTGGCTGTGCCAGTTCATTCTTCTTTACATCTGTGCTTCATTAGAAAACGTTTGGTTACATTGTTCTGATGATATAGTGACTCTCTTCAGTTACACATTTATAAATTTTTCCACAACAGCATGTTCTGTGGATTTTTCTTTTCTCTCAACTATGTTAAATATTTTGATTTTGCAATTTTATTTTATTCTACTATTTTCTTTCATTTTATTTTATTTTATTTTGCTTTTTGCATTCAATAAGATTGTCTAAAGTCACAACAAGCTTTTATAGCTGAATTTGGTGTTGGTGCTACTGGTGTTGTATTACCTACAGGGTTCAATTAGGTGTCCTGTTTTGTTTGGTGGTATGAATGAACATTATCAAGACAGAGGCCTATTAGTGAACAGCTTTAAGTATTATTTCAGTTGAAACTGAGAAGGAAGAACTGGAAAACTATTTAAAGAAATACAAAGGAAGGAGAGAGTAACAACATCAGGAACATCTTTATCTAATACACAGAGAGAAGGTTCTGAAGAATGTAAAAATTTCCTCTTAACTTCTAAGCAAATGTAGTACCTCTCAGAAGCCATGCTGGGCTGTATATTTTGGGTGGTTCTGTGCTACAGAACCTCATGTGGAACATGAGGAGGGAGGGCAGAGGAGGAGAGTGGAGCAGTGCCCGTGGCTGAGGAGAGGATGCTCTGTTCAGAAAGCGTAAGTCAGAGGTCTGTGCGTAGGTGCTTGCACTAAGTGACCTTACATTCAGAACTGGGGTTCAGTTCAGAACAGGAGAGCAAATTTGATGGAGGTATCAGAGCGGGATACAGTAACAAATAAATATGGAAGAGCAATGTTGTAAAGAGTATTACATAGCTGAGGATGAGAATCTGGAATTATGAGTGTTGCAGAAGTTTCCAGGGAAAAACCCAGAGATCTGAGCACAGGAAAACAAATGAAGTGGTACAACACAAGGGAATGATGGTGCTGTTTTTTCTCATGGCAGCATAAGATGGGAGAGCAGAGGACAGTTTTGGAGGGAAAGCAAAGGTGCCAGAGCCTCCGCTGGTCCAGAAATCTTGGCAAAATGTTGGAGAGAGAGATAAGAATTAGAAAGTGGTTAAGTGTGTGTGGCTTTCAGTCCCTGGAGGCGTTGGCAATACCCAATAAGAAGATGCAAGTTTTTTCGGTGTTACCTTGTAGGCGGAACACCTGCAAGGACTGCAGTGGAACATCTGCTACACAGCGACTGTGTGTCCCGCTTTGCCAAGACATACCCCCTATACTGGAGGGCAGTAGAGTCCTCACTGGACCATACCAATCATGGCTATAGCTACTCCGTGGTTTTGGTAAATCAAGTACAGCTAAAAAGCAAAAAATATCCAACCTAAGGAATTCACCTTTAAGGACATCACAAAGTTGTATCTGTAGCAGCAGCAGCTGGTAGTTGAGCCTGAATATCTGAATATAGAAAAGGAATTGAATAAGGTCAGCAGTAGAGAGGAAGAGGCGGTGAATACCACCTTGTGGGCTAGCTGAACCTTCACTGATGGTTTAGTCAATGCATACTGTAGTAACGTACCTCTTTTTTAAGTATATGGGTATAACTTAGGTAGTTTGCCCAGTCTTGTTGGTTTTCTATCTTTTTTGAAGAGCATTTGAATGTGTTCTACAGCAGCTTCTCCTTTTTTGTCTTGTGTATTTCACAAGTACTATGAAGCCTCTGACCATTTTATGTCTCATGGTACAGCAGTTCTCTCTTCTGATGACTGTCTTCAGGGTGAATCTGGTCAACTTGCTGTGCCAGGGGATTTACAATATAATTAATGGAAATTATATGTGTAAGCCAGTCATGCACCAAATGAAACTATACTCATTTAAACCTGGTTGGTTACCTTTGCACATAGTTTTCCATCACTGCCTGTATAAAATAAATGGTTTTGGAGATAATACCGTACTGTATTATTTTAGACAAGTGTAGTACCTGAAAGTGACTGTGGGATGACATCAACATTTGGATTTGACAAGTTTGCAGACAGACTGGATATAGTATCAGAAAGTGATGGAAATTTTAAAGCTAATTCATTTTTTACACATAAGGAGCCTGAAGTTTCTTTGGTTTTATATTTTTACATATTGGTTTGAAACTAGCATTTAGCTTGGCAAAGATTTTTTTGTTGCAAGTCATTTTTATGACTGAAATTTCAAAATTACCCTTATTCTTTATAAAAGCTGCTTTCTTTCCTCCAGGCATTTTCATTAGTAAAAGAAAACAAAATAAAGTGTAAAGACTGTCCAGATCAAGATGAAACCTTAAACTTTAAAAATCCTGCTGAAAAAAAGAAAAATATTTGTGAAACAAGAAATTGTTGCTTTCTGTCCCCACCCAAGTTTTCACCTTGGGCCTTGAGATTTTTGAGAGATCCTTCTTTCTGAAATAATTTCAAAACTGTAAAAACAGTAATCAGTTGTCTCGAAACTTCTTATTCACAGTCACTGGACATGTTGAGTATATACTGAACTGCTTTGAAGTTCAGGTTTTCTTGAAAATATCTTCAATAAATTAATACATTAGTAGGAACCCGACCCTGCAAATACCGCCCAGAAGTCAGGCACTTGTATTTTTAAAATACTGGGTCTGATTTTTTTTGTCTTTTTTTAAAGAATCTGAGGGGTTTTCTTAAGTATTCAGAAGTAATCTGTTGATCAGTCTCCTTCATCATACAGAGATGGCATAAGGGCTCTAGTTCACAATGCCATGTGGCTTAATCTACTTATGCCCATGCTGCCTGTAGAAAATGTGAGCCAAAACAACATTCCAGTAGTGTGAGTGACGTCGAAATTCATCCCCTGAGTGTGAGTTTGAGTGGCAGGTTAATATAGCTTTTGGTCACATGAGACCACAGATAAGGTAGTGGTGGATGCGTTCAAAAGTCCTGATCTTCTTTGAAGAAATGCTTTTTTGATCTCTTTATATATTTTTATGTCAGATCTCTACTCGTTACTCTAAAATTCTGGTAGACTAAACATTTAGGTCAAATGCAGAACTAGCTTTCCTCAATACCAGTGTAAGAAACAGTAATGTTAGTCAATCTTTTGGATGCTTTTCTTTTTGCAGAGGACATGGCTTCATGACATGGAGATTTACATTACTGTACTGAGCCATGACGAAATTAAAAATGATGGGGTTTAGCTTGTGGACTATTAGAACAAATGCTTATGTCAGTCCGCTGCTCAGTTCCAGTTGCTCAGCTCTACCCCAGTTTAAAAAAAGCCTTTGAAGATTTCATAATGGTAGGATTGCAAAAGATACGTTGTCCAAGTAGAGATTGTACCCTGATTAATGGCAATAGATCTTCAGAGGTGAATGTTTGGGAATGGAACAAGTAGTACTAAGTGTCTTAATCAGTCTGTTCTCATCCTTCTGTAAATGACATAATAAATATCTTCTGTCCTTTAATTCAGATACATGAGAGATTCCTTGCTTATCAGGTCTAGAAATCATCAGCTAGCAGCTACCTTTAAATTGGTTTTGGTCTAGGTACAATAAGAAACCACCAGAAGCCATACTTAAGTATTTCCATAAAATTATTTTCTCCTTTTGGTATGCTTAAGTAGATTTTCCTAGCAGCTGGGTCTGCACAGAACTGATAACATTTCTAAAGTATCTCCAGCAGAAGAGATTAAGTTCTGGAAAAGAAAGGTAGTTTATTTTATTGACTTGAAGATTAAAAAGTTTCCTTGTGTACTGTTAAAACAGTTAGGTTCGGGTAGTGATATAATGTTCTCTTCTATTTACCCCTTTCCCCTTTCCTGTTTACTTTTAATACATTTGCTACTTATTTGCTGCCCGCTAGAGAGAAATCATTGTTTTACGATAGAAATTTTGCAGGTTCTTCTGTGCTCGCAAACTATTTAAAAATTATATGATATTGACAGAAATGGTCCTGAAAGCAGTCTATTTACTGAAATAACTAAATACAAATATGTGTGTATATGTAGATATAAGCTATCTTTTTAAACTGAAGTATTGCTTCACTTGTTACATTATAGAGAAAACTTTTATAAACAGTCCCATATTAAAGGGAAATTAAAGATATCCAAGCAATACATTTTGACCTGACTTTTTTTTTTAATTTTAAAAAGTCTATTTTTAATATGTGTATATTATTATTAGTTAGTATGTTTCTAAGGAATGTATAATAAATATTTTGGGCCTTTTCCTGCTCCTACTGACAATAAATGGAAAACCTATATTCATGTCATTAGAATCTGTACCTCATTCATAAATCAGAAAATACTAGTTACTGAGTGATGATTAAATCATGATCATTAACTTTTCACCCTCTTTTAAAGCCATCTGATTTTGTATTATGTTTCATTCGAAGGTTGGCACTTTTTTTTTGCGAAAGGAACAGATTTGCTTCACCAGATAGATAATAGTATATAAATTAATCTGAGTTCTTGCCTTCACCAGAGGCAAGACTCCATTTTTTGGAGGCACTGCTAATTGCAGCCAATCTAGGTAAATCAGTGGTGTAATAGGAAGCTTTGTTCCCAAACAGTGCATGCTGCTAATTTTTATCCTCATTCAACATCTTGTCAAAGCAAAAATGTATAGTATCGCAGTCAGAGTATTATGTTAATTAAATATAATTTCACATAATTTAAACATATTCTGTGAATTTCTTCCAGGACTTAATGATGTTTGATTCTATCCTACTAAAGTTTCTTTTAATTTCTTCCATAAATACTGCTCATTAATTTTATCTGCCTTAGTAGAAAGACTGTGTAGCTTTCATTAGCATGAACTAGCATTGTCTCCAGCTTTTTCCTTTCTGACTAAATACTCTTTGGTTTCATTTATATCAATAAGCTGTCCAAAGCTGCGGCAGAGGTGATGATATAGTGATGGTATTCTCTTAAGTGATACTCTTTTGTGTGTATAGAAGAGTATTTTCTGCTTTACTATGTGTTACTTCAAACATATAGTGCAAACACAGTACCACTTTAAATTCGTGCTTTACCAGTATGACTACCCACAAACTTGTTTCTTCTGTTATTAATTGTCCTGTGTAAAGCAAATTATAGTTCAAGTTATAAACTATGTCTAACCACTGTTTCAAACTATACTCTTAGTGTGCCACAATAAGAAGGCTAAAAAAACGTTCATGATTCTTTCTGTTAACATAACTTTCACCAAAGCAGCAGCATTGAGAAAACTGCCGGACGTCTGGTTTAATGCCAATTTGTCTGTAAGCAGTTAATTTAACTTCTGAGACTTTGTTTCCTTATCTGCCAAAAGGCAACAGGGGTAGTCAGTTCCTGGGACTAATTATCTGTTCTACTTCACTAGTATTAGGATGTTGTGGCTCCCTTGTTTTCCATTAAGCTGAAACTAGGGTAACAAATTGGAGCAAGGTAACTTGGAGCTCTGTAACTAGAAGAGGTTGGGAAAGAACTCAGATTGTACTGGCTGCCAACTTTGTCTGAAGCATTGGGACACTCAGACTTGCGATGTGCCTCCTTTCAGAGTTCACAGGAGCGTCCCTTTGGCTTTGGATGACTCTCCAGGGCCAAGCTATGCCTTTGATGTTCGGCTCCTAAGGTTCCCCTGGGGAATGCAGAACAGCTGTGACACTCTAGAGAGAGTGCCACATACCTGCTCCCAAGACGAGGATGTTGTCATTCCTGTCTTAAGAGCTAGGCACTGCATGTCTTCACTCACTACCGCTTGGTTTGCATCTTGCCCCTTTTTAGTAATGCCAGAGGAATGGTGAGGAAGGAAGTCTCTGTGCATCCTGTTCCTTTTTCTACAGCCCTGTCCTGTGACTGACAAAACATCATGTAGTCGTTTTATCTCAAAGAGCAGCTGTCCTACAAATGTGCTGCAGTACTGAACACTTGAGTTAGACCAATTTCATCGAAAACAACTCTTTAAAAATATTTCATACAGTCCTAATAAATACCATAGAAGTGGGCTGAACTGCTTACCTGCTTTGCATAACTGCAGCGGTTATAAAATTTGAAGAGAAACTTAAGCCAGGACAGAAGATTTTTGCTGTGAGAACCAACTTGGTTTTGGGGACGATCAACCCATCTTGGAATTAACTGGATGCCTACCACGAGTTTCACTGAGAGTAGTAGGTTTGCCTTCAGGAAGGATATTTTGTGTAGGTCAGATGGTGATCACTCATCAGAACTCGTAACTGAGTTGTGTAGAAAAGGTATTTGCCTCACTGAAAAGTGATGTAATACTAGGACCAAAGTAGAGAAGTGCTGGCTTTTTCCAGTTTTGTTCATTTTGAGTGCAGTGTCAGGTAGAGTTCACTGTGAAAATACAGAGGTCATTATAGAAAATAACACTTTTATAATGATCCATTTGTGCTAGTTATTAAACATCACATTTTTATTTTTTGAATACAAAGTCTGAATTGTTACATAATGTATTCAAATTAAAACTCTTTGCTGAACGATTGCCTAAGTGAAAAGAAATTCCTGGATCCTTGTCTTGTTGTGGTGCACTGTTTTAGTTAGCAGATTTGCTGATGGAGAAAGCAGCAGTTATGATAAAAGGGATTATATAAAAGAGCTCCTGCTGA
>NW_009219889.1:32458-49659 GCF_000690835.1 Fulmarus glacialis
CGAGCACTGTATTCCCCAAGGCAGGTACAGTAATTAGCTGCAGGACTGGCACTCAGACTGAGGGATTAATTAGAACTGGAGGTGGTGTTGGGGGAAGGTAAAGCAGCCATAAAGAGTGTCAGGATCACTCTGGCCTGAAGCCTGTGTGATTTGATGTGAAATAGCAGCAGCTGGCTGTAACCTTAGGAAGTGCAAGTGAACAGCAGGTGGTAATTCCTGTCTCATTTACCATGTCTTCACAGGAACATGTAAGCTTGTGCAGCTTGGGTTTATTGGCAGGTCAGAAGGAAAATCCTAAGGAGGACTGTGACATTTACTATACTAAGCAAACGCAATAGTCAAAATGGAGTGTACGCAGCATAGTGTAAAACCAGTAATGCTGTTGCTTAATGTTATGATACTTGCCGTACGACAAGGTTATGATGACCTTATAATTTTGACCTCATGTAGACCAATGCACAAAGCTGAATGTATTGTGAAAAATCTAAGACTGCTAGTGGGAATTACATCTTTGAAGGCTGTGATGGATGTAACAGGAGAACTATTTCATCTAAGTAAGAAATCAGACAAAGGGAATGATATGATGTTCTGGCATCCTTCGGTTTTCTCAGTAGCCATTGTATGGGGATGAGTAGGCTTTATCTACATTTCCAGGTAGGTAAGCAGGATGCTGCATTATGTGGTCACACGCCTGTTAGCCTCCACCAAGAATCGTGTTTTGCTTGGCATTTGGGCAAAAATTGCAGCGAGGCATGCAACAAATGTGCTAATTTAGAAATTGTAACCAGCTAGCGTTTCAGGGTGAGCTTGAGTTGCTGTCAGCAGAGGAATTTAGTGGGCCAGTGGTCGCTGTTGATCACTGTAGCATTTTGTATTCTGTGAGGGCCTCCCAGGGTGTAGAACAAGAGCCCTTCCTGTGTGCAGTTCAAGAATCAAACCAAATAAAGAGAAAATTGAGTAACTTTGTATCCATCGTTGAGAACAGCTTTAGATAGAGAAAAAATAAAACAGATCTAGGGGATATTTGCGGCTATATTTATAGCAGAGTGACAGGAAAGGAAGGGAACTCATTTTGTGGGAAGGATAGCTCTTTCTATGCCTTTTTAGAAGCTCATTGTGTGCCAACATTATCTTTCATGGATGCCAGAAGATGCAATGCCTTCTAAAGCCTCCCACGCATGCAAAAACTATGCGCCCATTACAGTTTCTTTGCTGGGTTCCATTTAATATTCCCGTGTTCCTGGATCTCTCCAAATATGCACGTTACGTATGGACAGGTGATCCAGGTCCAAGCTGGCATTGCATGTCTCTGACCATTAGGTCTGAGATTATGCCTGCTTTGGGCAAAGGAAAGAAAGCTTTGTCCTACTTGGGAACAAGCTGAAAGAAGTTACTAAGCTGTTGATGGAGGAATGGGGTTGTCCCCTTTTCTCATGTGTTGTTTATATAGGCAGAAAACCGCAGTACTGATAGCTACTCTTGAACTTGTCTGTGTGGAGTTGGGAAGCATTGAGAATGCTGGGGCTGGACTGTGAAGTGCTCTATGTAAACATTTTTGTGTGGAGCTACACAAAACTTTTAGAATTCTTTCATTTCTTCTCAAGAAAAAAAAATCTTTCATGGCAAACCAGTATATTTTCTGATTAAACTCCTTTCTTAATTAATTCTTAGCTCTCCTTCATGTTCAGGATGAAATAAATCAAACCTAATACGAGTTTTGAGTTTCCACTTTTTAAAATGGTCACATTGCAAATGTGCTACATTTAGAGGTAACTGAAAATTACTGTGCTGTAATCCTAGAGGCTGATGAGTAAAAATGAAGTTGTTAAAAGATTTTCTGTTTATCCCTTTTTTTAATAAACGAGATTTAAAGTTTATTGCTTGCTACTCAGATTTTAGTTCTTTTGTAGGTTTCTTGTTTGTACTCATTTCCATTACACGGGTATTGTAGTTTTATCTAGAAGAGGAATGGACCATGTGCACAGCAGGGCTAATGAGTCACAGATGTAAAGATTCTGGCACGTTACCATCTAATAACTTCTTTAACTTATATTCCATAATAAGATAAATGCAAATTTGATACATCTGTTTTCTAAATGATGCATCATTCCAGTCTTAGCAGTGTCTGAGGAGTGAGTTTCTTTAAATGTTTGGAGGTTTAGCCTTTTTTGGTTTTATTTTCTTTTTATTTGTTTCTAAAGAGGAGATTTCAGGTCACTGAGCAATGCAGTTAGCCACACCACGGTTCGTCAGAACGAAGTGGGAAGGCTGGTAAAACTGCCACTGGCTTTGTGGGATCCGCTTACAGGGTCTCAGCTTCCTTGTCTCATGGGTATATATCAGGAATAAAGCTGCTGAATGCAACTCGAAGGTGCTAGCGAAGGACATGTATGCATCAGAAAGTTACTCTGCCTTTTTTTGTAAAGACCAGCGCAATCTTTGTGATCCAGAGGATCTCTGATGTGATTGCATGTGGAGATGAATAGAGCAAATATTTGCCATGTTAAAAGAATCTGCTGCAGCTGCGAGAGACCTGGCAGGCTGCCGTTGCCTGTTGGTGCTTTCCACCAGGCCAGCTGGGCTGCAAAGGGCTCGTGCCCTGTGGCAGTGTGGGGTGCCCCAGCAGAGCCTTCACGCAGGACTTCGTGGAAGCCACCTTGTCTGGCAGCCAGAGCCAGGCGCAGCCTTCCCTTTTGGAGGTGCCAGGCTGCGACCTGCAGCCGTACAGTCCAGACCTCACAGAGGGGCTGTGCCACCAGCTCCACCTCACAGAGGTGGCACGTGTGTGTGCATGCATGTAGGGAGCTTAGAACTACCAGACTATATGTTTTATGCTGTGTTCCTCAGCCTGATGTCTCTCGACCATTGAACAAGCCTCTGCTTCAGACAGCATGCTGTGCTACAGGCAGGGAGAGGACTTGGGGATTTCTTTCTTTAGGAGTTCACTGCTCAACTGTATAAGGTTTCAGCTTTATCAGAAGGTCTAATTCGCACCCTACAAGGCAGCACAAGAAAGGTGTTGAACTGAGAGCAGAATTCACCCCTTGTATTGTCACAGCAGGCCACGATTACCACACTCTTCTTTTTTGCACCAGTACAGTACAAGTTCTGCACGTGTTGGTAGAGTAGGATATGGGAAACCATATGCAGCATACAGCCCTTGAGGGGGAAGAATTTCGCCCTGGATATGAAAATACTGCTATGTCTGTCTTGAAAACGTTGACCTTGGCCATTCCGGACTACCCAAGATCTAGCAGTAGATTGTTGTTCAGTGTTTATAATTGTGTATGTACTACCAGTTTATGTGCTGAATGTCATATGTTAAACAGAACGTAAAGAGCAGGATGTTAATTATACAAAGCATTTCAAAATCCACCATCACTGCTGTCAAGTTCTGCAGCAATCCAGAGTCGAAGCTTTCTACGTAGCTCTCTTGAAGTGCTGTAGCACATTTTAATTGAAAATGGCTCAGTCATCCACTGGCTGGTAGTCTAACAACTGTCAAATGATCATAACAATATGTTGTAATTTTAAGGAAAGTCATCTCTGTGGGACTGCTTCTTCTAAAAATCTCTTGATATTCTTGTTGTAAAGTAACAACCTGCATCTGCAGCGTAGCGCAAACCTAATTCTGTTTCCCATATGACAGAGAGGCTGTTTCCTGTCAGTAGGCAGTGTGGGGTATACTAAACATAGTGTTCGTTCTGTTTGTCTATTAGTAAATTGTCTCTGTGCTGTTTGTGTTGTGCTGTTTTGGTACCATGTTATGCTGTGTCCCTAGGGTCTGCCAGGCTTCCCCACAGTCGCTGCTCTGCACAGTAATCAGATCCTCACCGTCAAGGTTTGTGGCTGACACGTACCTGTTCAGTCAGGTCTCTCTGTATCAGCATAAAAGTGCACATGAAAGATTGTTTTTACCATGGGATACCGATGAATCTTTATAGTGGACCTAAGTCAACCCTCACTGCCTTTGCATTGGTGTAAGTACTCCTGATGCAGAGCATGGGATCAAATCTATAACCGTGTACGGTGTTACCCCCGGCAGCACCCACGTCCCGTGTGATCTTGGTCAGTATTTTATTTTCAGATGAGATTTGTCTGCAGCTCTGCTTCCCTGAGGCATACAGGAGTATGGAAAATGTCAGTGAACTCTATACTGGTTACATATAGAGTCAGCTATTTGTGTTAGATATCAGAGGTTTAATCTGTACATACAGATTTTTTCAAAGCGCATTTGCAAATTAAGCAGGAAGAATTGACGCAATCTGGTCAAGCTGGAACTGCAGTCCTTATAAAAATGACACCATTCTTCATGGCACAGTATGCTGGTTAGAAAATCTGACTGAAAGTTGAACTGGTGCTCTGTCTCTAGAAGCTTTGCTGAAAGAACAGCATATAAAAATACTGATTTTTAGAGTCCAGGTAATGAAAAAATTAATACAAGTGAAGAATTCTCACAGGAAAACTGGGGACAAAAAGGTTGCACAGTTAACTCATTGTGTATGATTAATTCATAAAGTGGTATGTCCTGTGCATTAGAGGTCAATTCCTTCAAAAGAGAACGCACAGTTTCTGTCAGGCAGAAGCACCGGTTTATATTATTTTAGCTATTACAAATCTAATGAATATGTCTTTATTTCTTTCTCGGGCCTTCTGATGTCTATTCTTCAATTTTCTCATCTCTGATCTTCAACCTTTGACCTCACCTGCCTGATCAGATGGTGTTCCCTAAAATCAATCATGGGTTTCTCTCTGCTGATCAGCAGCTCATTAAACGCCGCCTCATTAAGGTAGTGCTTCATCTCACTGGAGTCTGGTTCTTCTTTACATTCAGTTTATTCTTTGCTGTACCTTTTTGTCAGATGCCTTCTTATAGCAGGTTGTTCGTTTGAAAATGTTTTGGAATGAAGCAATTGGTAGTGATACTAACAATTAAAAGGCTCTGGGTAGCTTTGCTAAATGATCTGCGTTTAAGGTGCAGTCAGCTTTTTTCAGTGGTTTGCAGTGGTGTGCTGGAAATTAAATAACTTGAGCACCATTTTTTGGTGGTTTTTTTTTTAAAGGGGAAGGTAATATGTTTTGGCAACTCTCTTGAAAATTGGCTTATACAAATCAATAGCTATAAATCGTTAAGGGAGTTAGCTAATTGTCACTATAAAACAGCTCCCTAAAACAGATGAAAAATTATGTACAACTTTGTGGAAAAGCAGTTATTTTCCATGCTCATTTTTGAGATCTATCCATGCATCGTCAATGGGCTTGGAAAATCACTGTGCAAACTGTATATTCTTGCACATGACTTTGTTTTTTTGCCTCAGCTTTGTTATGATTATGCCAGTCGTGAGGCAAACAGCTGCTTATTGAAAACAGTTACTTGCTCTGGAAAACTGGATGAGTAAAATATTGCAAGGCTACCCCAAATTTTGGCTTATGTCCTGTGGTAGGACAAGCAGTTTAGAATTTGAGCCTTCTGCTCTGTGACTGATTGCACTGGACAGATACAACCCCAGGGTCTTCAAGGCAAAGTGCAGTCTCTGCCATAAGCAGTGAAGAAGCCAGTGTCCAGCTCATGGCTGCTTCCTCCAGCCTGTCTTGCGCTTTTTCTGGGTAAATCAATGTCTTTTTGTGTGGTTGATTCCTCTAAAGCAAACTTCTGATGAATTTTTTCATTGACTTAGGGGGACCAAGGACAAGCTGGACCCCCTGGACCTCCAGGGCCACCAGGACCCAGAGGTCCCCCAGGAGATACTGGCAAAGATGGTCCTCGCGGGATGCCTGGCATACCGGTGAGTTAGTCTGTTGCTGTCATGAAGTCCAAATTCCTCTCAAGTGTGTGCCAGCTCAGTTTCAAAGATGTTTTCTGAGGTAAGATTGGCAAGTAGGATGTGTGGAAGCTGAACCACAGACAGATTTCATGGTGTACCTGAAGTCCCCCCCCCACAGAGCAAGTTCATAGCAGGGCCAAGAGTAACACCTAGGTTCCTTGCTTCCCACCCCTGACAGTTTCCCTGCACATTCTGAGGTTTCTCAGTTACTCACTGATCTTTAATAGCTGCGTGAGGAGGGTCTGCCCCACTCCACAAGTAGCAAACGTTTCTACCCAGACTTCGAGATAAAGCTGAATTTGAGACGCCGTAGCATGGCCAGGCTTGACTTCTTGCTTCTTAAAGATTTAGCCTCAAAAATCATGGAATTAAAGTAACAAACTGCTAAATGCTGTCCAAAATATGATGAAGTTTGGAGTCAGATGCTCCCATCTTTACACAAGTAGAATAGTACCATCTTCTTTGGCTCGTCCCCTGTATTTCATTAGAACAACCAGCCAAATATGAGTACGGTTTTGGTTTTATATTTTGTAGCCTCCTTAATTTTCATTCCTTTGAAAGTACCTCTCTTGTCATCATGAATGCCACTGTGTTATCAGTGTGGAAACGGAATCACAGACAGGAAGGAGACGTGACAACTGAAATGCCACGTGTACAGATGCACACCCCCCCACACACCCATGATAAGTAAAGATTGCGGACACATAGGGAACTAGCAAGGTGGAAAGAGAAACTCTTTTTTTTGAAGAAAAAGCATAGCTCATTATGTGGGGCCAGGACAAGAAGGCATAAAATTGCCCTGCAGGGCATTTTTAGGTAAAACCAAGAAAGAAAATGCTCCTCTTCTGGCCCTGTTCAGGTTGCCTCATCTGAAATTGTATTAACTGTATAAATATAATATAACATGATGATAATAGTAAGGCTCTGCTAAAATTTCCTGTGAAAATTCAGCAAGGCTTGGCAATTAATGCCTGTAGTACTCTAGGGTTGCTTTTGTTGCTGTTGTTTTTTGTGGGTTTTGGGGTTTTTTTACCACCATTGCCCTTATAAGTTCTAGCTCAAGATTATGAAATGACATTAAAAGTCTGTTGCTTCCATTGCGCTGCTTTACTTTGACCTAGTCATTTCTTGTTAGTCCTGCAGCACATCAGGCTTTGGGCCTCATCTGGGCCTCCCTGATGTTCTTTTAATGTGGTAAAATTGACTGTGGTCAGCAGAGTTGCTTCTGGTTTGATGGAGTGAGGGTGAGACTGAAACCAGAACCCATTTCTGACTGCAGTGGTACCATTTTTGTAATTCAGGTACAAGATGCTAGGAGAATCAGCTGGTGTTGCCGATTACAACGTGACTGTGTGTTGCTTGGGGTTTTGTGCTTCTTAGCAAAGGGAACATTAGTGTTTCTCATAACAGGAAAGTACTGCATTTTATGCAATGAGGTCATTCCATTTTATAATAGTTCTGTAGTGATTTTGACTTTAGATGGTAAGAGAGAGTTTCTTTTTATAGTTTTTTAAGCTGGGCTATCTTAAGCCCTATAGCATTATGGAAAATCAGTTCATAATACTGCTTTAGAATTGGATACAAACAAGCACTCAGATAGAAACCATCCAGATTGCTCACTGTTGTTACCATCCTGCTCCTTGCTACTGTCCTGTACCCTCATGTTAATGTTGCTGATCCTCAAAAGGCTTGTTCCTCCATGGCTATGTGGTATACAGTCAAGCGGGAGAGCTGTAAAGGGAAAACTTAGCCGAGAGGTAGTGACAGCTTTGTGTTTTTAAAAGGCTTGCGTGGACCTTTGAGCTAAAGAGCTGAACAACAAAACAATAGTCGCACTGTGTTATGAGTAGGGACGTTGCGGCATCACACAGCTGTAGGAGGAAGTCCTTGCAGTGGCCAACCACCATTAGAAGGCAGTCACTTCCTCTTTTGCAGTGCGAGGCAAGGCAGGGGCTTCTCTTCCAGCCTGTCCTTCTCAAGCAAGGCGCTTTACAATCACCACAGCTGTAAGATAATGTTTTGGCCCTTGCTTTCCCCATGCCCATACACTTGCTGTGTATCCTGAGGAAGTCAGGCAGCCAAGGCAGCAAGGCACAGGGAGCAACTCCAGCAGCCACCATTACTTCTCTTCCACAGAGTAGCAGGGTTGAGGAGCAGCCTGTGTGCCCACACGTCTCCATCTGTGTCATCACCACCTTGCATCCCAGAAGTGTGCATCCTGTTACATATACGTAAAGCTTCTAGAGATAGAATGTTTTGGTTTCTCAGGCAGGAAATCTTTAGAGCTGTGGAGGCAGAAATGTTAGAGAGATGCTGTTGGGCCTATTGCCAGCAGAGAGAGCACCAAGGAGGAGTAGGGGTGTAAGAAAGGGTTGTGCAGCGTTCTGCTAAGCCTTTCTTTGGATGTCAGCAGAAGAACCCGTTGGAACCAGAACATAGTTGCCTTCCTCCAGAGCGATACCTAGAATAGGTGCCTTCTCTTTGCATCACACAGACGCCAGCACAAAGACTTTGAAACTTTAACACCTCCGAAAAGAAGTAAAAGAAGGACGAGGTTTTTTGCTGGTAATAAGACAATAGAATGTGATACCAACTCCTGAAATTATTTCACCATTATTTCCCAACATTTATGGGGATATCTTGATGCTCACTTCAGGCTGTGTGATTGCTGTATATGTAAGTTAGCAAGGCTTTAGAGTGAGCTGAAAACACCAACAAGCTTGGGTAATCAGCTGTCAGAAGCCTGTGCCTGCGTGGTTTCTCTCTTCTGGGTATCTCAGTGTGTTTGCAGATGCTACGTGTTTGCTTCTGAATGCAATGTGCACGTACCCAGAGAAGCAGTTCTGATTCTTTTCGGTTGCCAAGAACAACAACATCAGAACAGTTCTCATCAGTTTTTTGACAGGTTTTCTTTTATGACAAAGCTGCTAAAGAAGATCCTGCAGCTGTGCTGATATAACAGCACATGCTCTGTTGGGTTTACAAGGGAGTGATCTATAAACCAGATCACTGAAATGATAGGGACTCTGGTTTTTGAATGGGTATTTTTAGCCTGTATTGTACGACTGATACATTTTACTGTCTGTACAGACAGTTGTATGTGTTCATATGGGAAGAAAGGGGAGAAGATAGATTCTGACTTTGTGTAGAGCTGTGCCCACAGAAAGAGAATACATTGGAAGAATGATGAGTTACCGTTTTGAAAGCCAATCCAGGTATTTAACAGCTGGGTAATTATTGCATGGCTTCAAAATACTCATGGGTTTATGAAACATGATAATTTGCAACGGTAAGTTATGCCTGCTGACTGAGGTGACGACACAAAGCAGTCATCTTGGAATATGTAAACAGTGGGATTCAGCACGTATGTGAAAATAACCTTTCTCTGTGTCCTTTACCACCACTGACTGGAATGGAATATTATGTTTGGAACCAAGGGACAGAGTCAGGACACCAGTACTTAACTGTTGCCTCAAGAACTATAGCATTACATGATTGTGAAATAGTACTTTGCCTCTTAAAATGTCTGAGATTTGGCCTACTGGTTTAAAAAGCAAAAAAGTAATATATTTAATGTGCAGTCAGCTGCCACACCTGTTTAAGAATGGAATTTTTAAGATACTTTATTATTAGGTAGAAAACTGAATTCAAGACATGTTACTGAAATTATTCACTCCTTTTTTTTTTACTTTAAGGGTGAGCCAGGAAAACCAGGAGAACAAGGATTGACAGTAAGTACTCTTTTCTTCCAGTTTGCTAAGAAACTGTAACAGATGCATGACACATACACTTTTTAAAATGTGAAATTCCAGAAAGCTTTATAGCTGTGTATTTCCTAACCTTACTTTGTCACAGACTATTTGAAGCCTCATTTGTGAAGAAAACGTGAGAAAGACAACATCCTCTTTTTACATACAGTTGCCTGTCATATAAGGCCAACTTCTTCTTTAAGCCTGCAGAAACAGAGGGAAATAAAACAGCTTAGGGCACAGCAAAGCAAAAAAGAGCCAAGCCAGGTGTTCCCAGTTCTTGGCCCCCACTTATGCCTGTCTCTGAAGTTGAGCTGTTTCCACCTTGAGACCATTGAGCAGCACAAGAACCATCTACTTGTTTTAAAGGGCCAAAATCCCAGCTGTCTCTGTGGCAATAGCTCTGGCCCTTTGCCTGGTGGAACAGTGAAGACACAGCACAGCATATGTGCTCCACTTCGAATATGCTCCTCTCCTGAGGTTGTGGTTTTTTCCCTCTGTGTGTGTGAGAATATAACAGCCAAATGAATGCATTTTTTACAAATATTCAGATACGGGATAGATGTTTTCTGTTGCATCAGGAACTAATTAACCCTATTCATTTGGAAGCAAATTGAAGCTCCACTCGTTGTAAATCAGCTTCAGCCACAGGGTAAGACATCAGAAGTTTCTGCCTGTCACATATTCCCAGAACTGTGAGACATGCAGTGGTTTTTTCCCCTTAAGATCTCCTTAAACACTCATGGTCATTCTTATTTTTATGAGACATGACAGAATTGTAGCCCGTGGCATGTGGTTTTGATTCCTGAATGCTTCTGAGGAGGAAGATTATATGCTCAGCAGTCAGTGCAGATATGATTGCTATCTGTTTGAATTTATGAAGTTTTAAACAGGTGTGATGATATTTTACCTTGACAAATTGCAAAACATTTTGAATTGACAAAATCCAATATCTTCTGGAAGAAAAAACTAAGATTCTGAGACTCGGAAATACCTGCTGTGATCAGGCAGTTAAAGTCCTGTACTTTTTCGTTTCAAGATAATGGTTTAACAAAACCAAAACCAAAGCCTCCCAAAGGTACCACCTAGTGTTTTAGCATGCTTTCGGGCTCTTTTTTGTTCTGTCCTTTTGGTTTCTGAGGGCCTGTTAATAATATGTGCAATAGCTGGGAAGGGAGGGTTTTTCGTTTGTTTTGTTTTATTTGGAATATTCTCCCATTTGACCTCTGGACAAAACTCACTCAGATTCTGCAACAGTGTCTTCCTTCTATTCAAGACCAAATCTTCAGGGTCACAGAATCCCTGAGGGCTTTTAAAGCAAAACGTAGTCTGTCACCTTTTAGTCTCCATGTTCAGAAGATTCCCACTGCTCTAAAGTAACCATCTGTGTGTAAGAACTAAAGAACTGCTACTGCTCTGTTTCTCTAAATGCAGGTGTGTTTAAATAGGGAGAAAAGGTGTTTTAAAAATGAAATCAGCAAGACTGAGTTAGAGAAAGATCCAGATTACATGAACTCCCAGTTCCGAATGCCTGCTCTAAAAGTCAGTCTGACGGCTTAAATGTTAGGTTGTATAAAGATCAAGTAAAGAGCATCAGAGTATCGGAGGGAGGTAACAAATTTCTTTTTATTCTTCTTGGTGTTTCTGACATACTCTTTATGCCAGTACAGATTTCCAGACTCTCTTCCCTGTGGAAAGTGCTACAATTATTCAGGTGCTCTCTAGCTGCTTCTGACATCTTCCATCATGCATTTCTGCACTCAGATGTCTCTCTATTTCCCTATTGGAAATTGAGACATTACTGCAGAAATGGCTGATTTCCCAGCAAGTATGCTGTAAAATTGTGTTGCCAGAGAAAATAGGTATAGTTTGCTGTGGAGAACACAGGCCTTTGCCTACCTGAGATTCTTTTTCTGCATTATCCACATATTATCTTTTCAAAGTACATGAAAAGGGAGATCTCTGCCCAGAGGAGCTTCTAGGTTAATTTTTCAGGAATTCTTTTGTAAGGACTTGCCTTTTTTTCACACCAAGAATCTGAAATCCGAGTTAGCTTCCTGTTTTTTCTTCCTGATGAAATTGAAACTGTGAAGTCGGTGGGTCCCGTAAAGTACTATGAGTCCTGGTCTCCCAGAGGTCCACTTGTTGGGGTGTATTGTGGTTTCCTACTTGCCCATGTGTTCAAGGCCCTTTCCAGTAAGAAGCAAGTACTGTGGTATGTGCTCTGCTTGTTCGTCCAGGATGGAGGCAGAATACAGCCAAGGAGAGCACCAGATGCTATGAAACAACCCCTACAGTTTGGATGTACTTGCTGAAGGTTGTGGAAGCTGAAGGCTATTTGTAGCCTATAGGATCACACTCTCAGCAGCTTTAAATCCCACAGTGTTGTTCAAGTGAAGAAGAGCTGCAAGCCTGATCTCTAGATTATAATACCGGGGATAGAAGCTTTTCTCTGTCAAAAGCGTTTTTAACACCTGTATTCGGTAACATGCCTTGGTATTTCTAGATGAATGTACAGGTTATTGATGACTGGTAAACTCAGTTTTAACCTGTGAACCAACAATGGCACAGCTTGAAAATTACTTAGTTTTCTATTTTCTTTTCTTGCAAGAAGTGGAATAAATTTCTTGAAGAGCACAAGATAGTAGATAATGAGATAACAGTGTTTTCCAGCTTGTGTCTCAGAACGTACCACAAACCTATTACACACGTTGAGTAACTTGTGACCTACTCAAACAATGTGTGCCTTGATTCACAAAAAGTTGAAATAATTTTAATGCATTTGGAGTTTCGGGAATGTTCACGTTCTCCTTTCAGTGAAATAGGACATCCAGTGGCTCTAGTGAAGACATGGCAATTTACTCCAACTGAGAATCTGCTGCCATGTTCTCCTCCATTTTTAATGAAGTTCTGTGTCAATAAAGAAAAAGAAAATCATGTTTCAGATGATGTTGTGAGAGAGGGCAGTAATAACCTTTCTCCCTGTCAGGCAGGGGAGGTTTGCTTGGACCATATACAGAGAATGACAATGTCTGAGTTCTCTGGCGTGAGTTCTGCTTTGGCACGAGAGAGCTCAACCTATCTTAGGTGCACAAGGGAAATTTGCCTTGAAGACAGGGAATGGCTTCTCTTTTTCCCCATTTCCAATGTAAGTATGTGTAGGTTGGGGCAGGGTGGTGAGAGGAGAGGTTTAGGAAAGCTAGTTCTTCCTTATAGGGGTCTCTCATTCCCTGTGGAAAATCTTTCCAGATTATCGGAGTGCCAGTGTGCTTCTATTGCTCTTCTGTCCTTGTCGTTGAGATGTTGGGGAGAGCTGTTTGCAAGGTTTTTTTGGCTCTATATGTTGCTTTGTCAGGAAGAATCTTTTTTTTCTTTGAGCCAAGAGAGTTCAATTTCTTTTTAGGTGAGATGGAGGCTTAGGTTTAAGTTAGAAAGGTGTGACTGTATGCATCTTTAATGTTAGAAAGGAATGTAAGAATGACTAGTTAGTTGCAATTTGTGTCTGGTTTGCATGGTATTTTCCACGGCAGATCTACTTTCTACAAGAGTTGAAGGTATCATTCCTCTGTGCAGAAAGGATTAAGAGAATTCAGAGGTAGGCCAAGCAGCGGGGTGACCAAAGAGATTAAGTTTTGAAATGTTATGTGGAACTAGCAAAATGTGTACTATGCAAGAGGGAAGGCCAATAGTTTCCGTAGCTTTTCAACATTTTCAGTTAAAGTTGTGTCTTGCCTCTCATAATTCATCCTTCTTACCATGCCCTTTGCCTGCTCTTCCTGGTGATAAGGACTCTTAAATACCATACAAGAGTTTTTCTGTTTTATCTTCTCATTTTCAGAACGAATCATAAATGAATTTGTGATTCTTTTCTATCCAAGAGCTAGGATTTCTGGTTGCAGACTATTAATGAGAACTTAAAGTGAGTCAGTGATGGGAAATCTCAAAGGCTGACACTAACAGATCAACATTTTCAGATTCATAAACTGCAATAGAATAGAAGGTGTGCATGGGGTGTTTTTGTTTCCAATTTCCACGTGGGAGAGTTTTTGGTGCTTTTATGTTTAAAGTATTTTAAACTAGTGCATAGTAATAAAAATTCGGAAGATCAAAATTTGCAATGTTTTCAGCTCCTTGGAAAAGAAGTAAATTTAAACATATTCAGTGTATGAATCAACCACTTCTTGTCACTGAAAAAACCCTGTATATTATTTTATCCCCCAAAATTGGCTTTAAAGACAGATAAGTAATTTTACAGATGTTTTGCATGAACAAAACAGTCCAGAATAACCAGAGAATTCAGGTAAAGGTGTCTCTTTGCAAAAGAAATCTATACTATAATGATTAACCCAAATGCAAAATCCCTCTGCTTTAAGATGTATTGTTTTCCAAAAGAGTAGTTTTGTGCTTATACCATCTTGCTGGGCATCTGTTCAAGAAAATAAGGCCTGATGTTACTGCTTTTACTAAATATTCAGAATAAGGAGGATGCTTTTCCAAAGGATGTTGCCATTTCTGTGAAAGACAGTGGAAAAGTGTAACCTTGCAGTTAAGTCTGCAAAAATGTCACATCTTTAAAATGAATTCATATTAATTTTTTCATCTCGGGTTAAAATGAACAAAATTAACTCACAGGGACCAGGCAGAACTGACTGGGAAGTGCTGCTGGCTTCAATTCAGCCTTTCAGGCCAATGGCCAAGGCCAGATCCTCAGCTGGTGTGAATCTTCATAGCTCCTCTGGGAAACTACTAATTGAGACTTTGTTTTCAATGGCCAGAGTTCTGCAGCAGCCTTCTTTGTTTCATTCTGGTAGCATGTTCATAGTAAATTTTATAAGGTGGTGTTCTTAAGCGGTTTAGCTGCAAAAGTTTACTAAGAACTAGCAGATGAAATGGAAATTCTCAGCCTGTGCCTCTCACAGCAGCTATTCTTTTTTCCCCAATACAATTGCATTGGCCTTAACTTGCAAGAAATCTCAGGAAAAAGAGTCTTTGCCATTTTGTAACCTCTGTACTTCAGTAATGACTGCCACAACAGTGACTAAGAGAATGACGATAAGAAGCTCTGCCTGAGCACTAATTAATAGTTATTGCTGCTCTTTTCACCAATTAAGGTAGATAGCATGGGAGGGGGGCACTGCTTAATCAGAAGTTTATGAGGTTTCCCATCATAGTTAATCTGTTTTCTTAGCTGGTCATTCTTTCATCTAGGTGATTCATCAATACTAAAGCACTGCACATTTCAATACTTGTACTCTAGAAATTGCAATCTTTATGAAACACTCCTCAACAATGCAGGAACATGTTTTCAGAATTACATTGTGTGGCCATTACACACAGCAAATGGGATCAGTGGGTAGAACACAAGCTCCACTGAAATGCAGATGAATATTTTGTATGAAACCTGTGCTTTCCTCTTCATGTGCATCTGCTAGTTCAGGTTTCCTTCTTAAGTTCTTTATGACACTAGAGTGGTAAGAAATTGGTTTGTGGGAGTAATTGTGGAAGTGATTGTCCCCTTGTTCTGAGCACTGGTGAGGCCGCACCTCGAATATTGTGTTCAGTTTTGGGCCCCTCACAACTGAGGGGCATGGACCGTGACAGACATTGAGGTGCTGGACCGTGTCCAAAGAAGAGCAACAAAGCTCTGAAGGGTCTGGAGCACAAGTCTTATGAGGAGCGGCTGAGGGAACTGGGACTGTTTAGTCTGGAGAAGAGGAGGCTCAGGGGAGACCTTACCACGCTCTACAACTGCCTGAAAGGAGGTTGTAGCGAGGTGGGTGTTGGTCTCTTCTCCCAAGTAACAAGTGATAGGATGAGAGGAAACGGTCTCAGGTTGTGTCAGGGGAGGTTTAGATTGGATATAGGGAAAAATGTCTTCACCAAAATGGTTGTCAAGCCTTGGAATAGGCTGCCCAGGGAAGTGGTTGAATCACCATCCCTGGAGGTATTTAAAAGACGTGTAGATGTGCCGCTCAGTGACATGGTTTAGTGGTGGACTTGGCAGTGTTAGGTTAATGGTTGGACTTGATGATCTTAACGGTCTTTGCCAACCTAAATGATTCGATGATTCTATTCTAAGTGTTCAATGATTCTTATAGGCACCAAAGGGGAAATACCTGTTCTCAGGGACAGTCCTGGAACTTCTTTTGTCCCATAGAAATATAGACACAGTACCTCCTATAGGCCTTCTAGTTACAAAGAGCTTTTACTTTACATAGGAAGTATGGAAGTTTAAAAAAACAGGACTTTTTTTTTTTTTTTTGCAAAGCTTTGGAATAAGAGAGTTTTTGTGTGACAGTGTATTGCACCATTATGACATATTTTGCTGTAAACTTTTCCAGTATACAAAAACATTCACTTTTTCATTATATTTTTGTTAGGCATTTTCATTTGGTGTTTGTGCTCACTCTCCATGAACTCTGATACCTTGTAAAACAAATCATTACTGCTGCCCCAGACCTGCAAATTGAAAATACCCAAACTTTCTATTTCATACATTTCTTTAAATGTTAAACAATTGAGCCACTAGAAATTGAATACAAAACCACCTTGAGAGGCCGTTGCTAATGTATCACACCCTGAATTGCTGTGCACTGAAACTGCAACTTTAACCTTTACAGGGCAGAATTATTTCTTACTTTGCAGCTTGCTAAAGCACAAGGAACAGAGTAAGCTTAGAAGGAAATTATAATTGTAGCATTAGAATGGAGGTCTAGGAAGAATTCTGGACTCAGAGCATTTGTTCTAACTACATTTAGGTCAGTCTTTTCAGGTTTTTTTTTTATTTATTCCAGATAGTTATTTGTCAAGGCCCAGCTGAATCGTCCAACTTAATTCGATCATTTCTATGATGCCAAGGTTTGATATGATACAAGCTCTGGAGGTCTGTTGATTTCAGAAAAGAGTGATTGAAGAGTGACATTCATAGTGGAAATATTTTACCTTTTAAACACACAGTTGCATAGAAGACTTTTATAAATATTTGTTTACCCTTGGTTACCCAGTTTTCCAAAAGCTTAAGTAACTATCAAATAATTCTCCATCTCCAGAGAAACACAGCTAGCAGCTGAATTTCTTCAGAGCAACGCACCTTCTTTTTCCATCCTCCTATTGAGGAGCTATTTGAATGAGAACCTAATTCAGTGAAGCCCTGCAATAGCTTGTCATAGCTGCCCAGCTAGTTTACTCAATTGCACATGATGGCAAAGGGTTCTTCAGAAGTGTTCATGATATCTGAAACAGTGAGAACTATTTTTAATTTTTATTATATTTAGTTATCTTCCTATTCTGGGCAACTCTCACAACCAAAATTTTCAGCCTTCTCAGTTGAAGTTTCTCAGTGAAGGTGTGTCAATTCAAAGAAAAGTAGCTTAATTTTCAAAAATGCTAAGCAGTCACGTCATCCAAACAGTTTTCATGAATTTTCATTGGAATTCTTGAAGCCTAGATGCTCCTTATAAAATGAGCTTTTTAACGTTAGTCACTAATGGTTTAGGAGCTGATCCTGAGCATCCCTATATGGAAACTGTGGCACCTTCCAATGATACAGGCAAAAGACAAATAGTTGCTATCAACATCATCTGTATAGACTATTATAGAGTGATTTGTTGATCAGTTATAGATACCA
>NW_009219890.1:0-23786 GCF_000690835.1 Fulmarus glacialis
GCGCCGCAGTGCAATGCAATGCAGCGTTCCGCAGGGCAGCAGCGCAGCGCAATGCAGTGCTTGCAGGGGCAGCAGTGCTGTGCAGTGCAATAGCGCGGGGCAAGGCAGCACTGGGCAGTGCAGCGCAGGGCAACGCAGGGCTGTGTGGAGCAATGCAGCACACGTTGCGCAGCACAGCACAATGCAGAGAAATGCAGTGTGTGCAGGGCAACGCAGCACCGTGCAGCGCATGCAGTGCTGGGCAATGGGATGCAGTGCAGCACGGCAGAGCAATGCAGGGCGATGCAGTGCTGTGTGGTGCAGTGCAGTGCAGCGCAATCTAGTTAGGTGCAGCGTGGCATCATGCAGTGCGGTGCAATCCACGTAAGTGCAGCGCAGCGTGGTGCAATTTAGTTAGGTCCACGCAGTGCAGTAGGGAGCTGTGCATCACATTGCTGCGTGAGGTTCCATGCGCCCCACAGGGCTCTGGTTGCCTTGCTGCTAATAAAGCCAGTTCCGGGTTGGGGCGCCAGGTCCCCAGCTCAGCACAGCCCCTCATTCTCTCCCCGAGACCCCGCTCCTTGTCGCTGGGAGTCCTGCGCCCTGAGGAGTTTGCTCCAGGCCGTGAGTTTGAAATCCTACTGCCTAGAAGCAAAGGTCCTCCTGCGGCCAGCCTGCCGTGGCCAACCCATCCCAGCACTCGAGCCCGGGGCTGGGATTTTTTTCCATATGTAACACGGCCTTTTTCCAGCTTCTCAGTCCACACTGTACAACAGAGTATCCCCAAGTTTCTAGTACAGAAACTAGTGAGGACACTTCTATCACCACCACCGGGAATAAACATTGTCTGGGTTTTTGAAGCGCTTCATCTTGCAGCTCCTGCTGCTTTCCAAGGCATTCAATTATGATGAGGGCCACGCAAATAGAAAGTGGTGTGTCCCGGCTCACCTGGCAGCTCAGTGACAGCAGGTGACCAAGCAACCAAGCCAGCAGATGCCTGGTGCCATCAGCTAAAATGGCTTCCCGAGTCCCTCTGGCTGCTGTGGTGTTGCCACAACACAGAAAAGCACCCAAAAAAGCAGAGAAGGGGGCAAAATCTATTAAAGTAGGAGTGGGTTAAACTCTGTTTTGCTTTAAATGGGAAGTTACGCAGGATGTTCATCTGAAACATTGCATGGGCATCTGCCGTGAAGAGCAGCAGAACTTTTTTAAATTGCCACCTACAGATACCGTAAGCACTTTTCCCCTTTGCAGGCAATGGGAACATCGTGGCAGGGTTTTAAGACATCCTGGCAGCCATTTGCAGGACAGGTCTCCTTTGGACTACGGCAGAACAATTTCACCTGGAGTCTGTACGCACAAATCTGTCACACAGACAATACAAGAATACAGTTTTGTCTTCTAAGTCTTTTCAGCTTCTCACTATAGCATCACTGTAACACAAAGATACTCAAATGTAAAGCGTCACTTCTGCTTGAACTGTGTGTTCCTTTGTGTAAATGACAACTCAGTAATACAACATAGTTGTTTGAAACTACTTTTATTAAAACCGTGTGTTTATAGCAAGATTATCACTAATTAAGTGTACAGCTTGCAAAGATGTACAAATGACATTATTTACTTGCTTCACAGAACCTTAAGCGTGGTAACTGAGTGTGGCCCTGTAGATGACTCTGCAAATTGGTAATTCTACAGAAGGCTTGACATTTTGGTACTGGGCAGAAGAAATTAAAAGTCCCTCTTTACTGTCTTGAAAATTCCAGAAGCAATGACTTTGTATGTGGAAGTTGGATGTACACAATGCGGGGGACCATAGAAAATGCCCCTAAGAAACAGGTATGAAGATAGGAATTTATACCTCGGGAATAACAAAGTATGTCCCAACAGCATAAGGGGGGGTGAAGCAATGAATGCAAAGTGTATGTTCAATATTGGATTTTTTTCTTTAGGACTCTTAGCACCGACAAGGGTGGGTGGATGCCTAAGAGTGGCTGAAAACTCTGCTGGCGAGAGAGGTTATTCCTCCAACAGGGAGCGTTTTAAGTAAATCCTCGCAGGCAGCCAGCCATTTGGTACTTTATGGTTGTTGTGGTTTAACCAGGCAGGCAACTAACCACCACACAGCCGTTCGCTCACTCCCCACCAGTGGGATGGGGGAGAGAATTGGAAAAATGGTAAAAAAGACAATTTAATAGGACAGAAAAGGAAAATAATAATAATGATAGAAGAATATACAAAACAAGTGATGCACAATGCAATTGCTCACCACCTGTGGACCGACGCCCAGCCAGTTCCCGAGCAGCAGCCGCACACCCCCGCCCTGGCCAACTCCCGCCAGTTTTTTTTTTCCTTCAGCATGACATCATATGGTATGGAATATCCCTTTGGCCAGTTTGGGTCAGCTGTCCTGGTTGTGTCCCCTCCCAGCTTCTTGTGCCCCCCCCCGCCTCCTCGCTGGCAGGGCAGGATGAGAAGCTGAAGAGGCCCTTGACTTAGTGTAAGCACTGCTCAGCAACAACTAAAACATCAGTGTGTTATCAACATTATTCACATTCTAAATCCAAAATACAGTACTATACCAGCTACTAAGAAGAAAATTAACTCTATCCCGGCCAAAAACAGGACAATGGTGAATAATGGAAATAGGAACATGCACAGGTGCACTGGCCCACCCTACAGCTCTTACTTCAGGCCACAGGTAAGGCAGAGCAGCTCCCTCTCCTACCAGTCCCCTCTGCCTTGTGTCGGAAGAGGTCAGGGCTGTTCTCACCTCCGCATAACTGAATTTGAAATGCAAGTACTGAAATAGCATGTTCTAAAATATTTGCTTATCCTGACCTCATTCTGTTGATAATTTGAAGACATATTTAAACACATGGATAGGTAAATAACCACTTAATTTAAGAAACCTAGATGTAAACAAGAATCAAGAATTGCCCTGTTAATTCCCACATGTAAAAGGCACTATAATTTTCCAGACTATTAAGAATATTCTATTTTCTGAAAGTAATAAGGTATTCAGGATATGCCTGAATGTCATTAAATATGACAAACATTGTTGGATTATTCACATTATCAACCACACTGTCATACAGGTCAGTAGGATCTGCTGGGTTTTTTGGTGGTGGAGTGATTAGTCCTCCACTCCCAGCACAGTACTGCCCAGTGAGGACCCGAGCCAAGTATATGTGTCTTCTGCCATTCGTATCTGGTCTGGAATAAGTATCGTGAGCAGAATAACTTGCATCAACAGCAAAGTAGGTTCCATTTCCAATGGCTGCAGCTGTTTGGAAAGACAACGTTTTCAAATATAGTTAGTGTTCTTATTCCCATAAGAATCTCTAAAGCTCTCTTTTTTTTTTTTGCCTCTGCAGAAGTTATAAGTTTGGTTAGAGTTTAAACAGCAAATTCTAGTAATAATCCTTTGTATCAGAATCAAATATGAACCCACTTAGATATTGGGTAAGTATCAACACCTAGGTTTTAACTGCCCTTTCTTACGGGGAAAGGGGTTCCTCTCTCTGCTTAGCCTTGTTGTTTAGCCTGCAATCCATCAAATTCCAAATCTTCAGAGCCTTTTCAACTTAAAATGACTATATAATTGTAATTACAGTTTTCTAATTACACTTTACAGCAAGAAGTTAGAGGAATCACATTTCTTTGTCTGAGACAGATTTCTTTTTTCTGACATTGGTAGAAAGCTGTTCAGGCCAGACAGGTGCTTCCTATCTGGCTGCTCTGACCTTTGGATATTTTTGCATGGCTACCCAGCCTGACAGAAGGGAAGCGTGCCTTTCGTATCGTAAATCGTGGCTGAGATGGACAGGTGGATGTCAATATTCACAGGCAGAGGGAGGACATAGGGATCTAGGGCTCTTGCTTCCCGAGTAAATCCAACCTCCTGACACCACCAAAGAGCAGGAAAGTGAAACTACATCTCCTCTGGTCATGTTTTAAAAAGAAATGGTGGCTGCCATTTCTATCTGTGTACAGCCTGATATATTTTGTGTATGTTGGGCTTCACTTTCTCAAGAAAATACCAGCGTAAGTACCGCTAGAGGATCCAGACAGAGAAACATCTACTTTTGGATCCAGACCACACTGTAGTGTTAACTAGATCTGAATTAACCTGTCCGGCTCTCTCAAGATCAAGTCAGCCCTAGGCATGTACAATTATGTCTTAAGGAAGAAAATACTAAGAACAGAAAATAAGGACTTTTGAAGTAAAGTTGCAGGACCTCTAAGAGCAACTAGCATCTCAATTCAGCCCAAGTTCCACTTCTTTGGATCCTGTCCTTCATCTTTAAATGCTACCAAATAATAAACATAACATGACTCTACTAGAAGAACTGGACAAAACAATCTTTCAACTAATGCAGAAAGTCTTTCTGCTAAATATTTAATAGTTACCCCTAACGACTATTAAAGGGGAAGAATTAATTCATGAATTTCAACTGATTTCATTTGCATAAAAATGGTAGGGGAGTGGGATCTTCTGATTGCTTGTGCTGTCCTTATCTTTGGAGGCAACAGGAGAAGTACCTGCACCTCTGCTTTGCTACCTGCCTTTGTCTAAGAAGAGGGGAGATACCAGCAACTAGTGGTTGGTATCTCAGCTGAGGATGAACAGCAGTCCTTGTTCCTTTCTGTAGGCAGATCGTACAAAACATTTCTCAAAAGCTGCCCAGGCTTGATACTATAGTAGGCGAGCTTTTTCTGATACCCTCTAAATGGAAGCGTTCATCAACAAGGGATTAACTGAACAGGTTAATTCCTCTGTCCATATAGATTATGCTCCAGAGTTGTTTGTTATTTTATTCTCCAACTTTATTCAGTCTTCATGTTGTGCTGACAGCACTATAACATTGACATTCCCTAGCACCTCATACATGTTTAGGAAATTAAGTGCTTTGGATAATGACTCACCATTCTTTCCAGCAAACCCACGATTAAATCCATTGTAGTTGATCGTGTTCAATGAGGATGCAGCTGTCCCATGAAATAGCAACTTCTCATTATTTTCATTTTTGTTCTTTGTACAGAGAGAGATTTTTTTGATTTGGTACGTCTGCCAGAGGAAGGGATTTTGTATTCTTTCAATCTGCAAAGTTACAAAATAGAACTGTATTTATACTGGTAGGGACCAATACTTATCATGGCAGGAAAGCATTAAAACCAAATCAAACTGAAAGAATGACAATAATTTTCACTATGCTCTATTAGTGTGTGGTGTGGGTTGAGGAACTGAATACGTGAGCCTCCTGAAAAATCAGAAACTAAAGTAGCTTACAAGAGATTTTAAAGCTTGGTAATTTCTGTCATACATTTGTCTTGCCTAGTATACCAGGTACACAGGCAATCATGGTAGCTGTGTATTATAATTTTAAAAAATACGCTGTTGTATCATTGCTAGAGGCAATGATGTAAGATGCTTTCTGTACATCCTAATCATCTTTACTGATTATTTTCTCACTAAAGGGTAGACTGTAGCAATAGCATTACATTAAATTTAAGTTCCTCTTCTAGATCTCAGCTTGGAAGTCAAAATTACTTCCTTTACTGTGTAGCTTACCAACCTATAAGAAACTCCCATATATAAAAATAAATTGGTGGGAGGATATGGCTCCTGATGCCAACAATGTGAATAGGTCAGGGGGAAACAGTGTATCTGCATCCAAGTATAATCTTAAAAGCATTGCTGTAACAGCTTTCCCTTTTCAATGGAAAAATACTTCATGTCCTTACCTGATTTTTTCCTATTGTACACTAATATTTTGTTATATTTGTGTCTTAGTGACCATGCTCACTGAATCTCATGATGGAAGAAAATTTTTCAAACACATATTCTCACTCTTAATTTAATTGTATTTCCTCCTATTTATCGCTCCTCCCGATTCTGAATAATTCCATCTTCTCCCTGGCAATTAAATCTGTGCGCTGTGTTGCAGACTTTTCAGTAAGTAGAATCAAATCTTGACACTTTGGTTAAAACCAATGCTCTCCCCTGAAAGGCTTTGGTTAAACCCAATGCTCTACCCTGAAAGGCTCTGGGACTGATAGGGAAGAAGTAGTAAAATAGTAAAAAGCTTTATGGCCAGTCTGCAAGGACTTTGTATTTTCCTTTGTATTCTGAATGCGTTTGCTCATGCTTCCATTTCAATATAGAATTTTCTAAGTGGAAATACCACATTAACTAGTGAGTACCACATTAGTTGAACATAGAGTCAGCCTGAAGACTGATGGTCACTGGTTTTGCATTATTATAAGGCAGAAATGACAGGACAACTCTGAGGAAATTTAATTTGATTTATATCCACCCTGTACAGTGCTGGGGAGACTGACATATGAAAGGTGTATTAGGTTGCAGACACCTTACAAACAAATATTTAGAAAGCATATTAATGTTTTTAGCCCAAGAATTCACTTCCCCCCCGCCCCCATAGGATTTCACCTTCTCTATGACAAAGCTGGGACAGGTTTTCTTAAATTTGTTCTGAACATCCAGATATTCCTGACATGATGGCTTGAGATTCACCAGTTTGACCCGTTCCTCTTGCATGTCTTCCCACTGTGCAGGGAGCTCTATTGACTGCTTATCTGCAAAACAGAGATTGCATTTTTATCACAGATATCTAGCTCAGTTTTGTAGGCATGTCTTACAAACCAACTGCATATACAGGGCTGAGAAGACAGTATCTTACGCAATACTTTATTCCAAGAATACTGTCTCTCTTCAATACATCGCTGGCTCTGTAATGCATTGTTAAGACTTTACACTTTCTTTAGTCTTATTATCCCCATACCAATATCTAACCAAAACAAGTTTGAAACCACAGAAGAATTTTACGCATTCTTCATACACCACTTCCTTTGTCAGACTTAAGCATGAAATCTATGCTCACTAGTCATATATGTATGGATAATATTTGTATTTAAAATAGATGTTCTGATTTCAGTCATACCTGCCACTAATTATGAAAATATAACTGCTGGCTGTGGCATGCGGGGGGAGAAAAAAGAAAAAGGGAAAAAAAAAAAGGAAAAAAGCTATGGAATAGCGTACTACTTTGGAATATCTTACTTTTTTGGAATACCCGAGTTTGCATTTATCAGAATTATCATTCAATAATCACTATTGAAGGTTTTTTTATTAACAAAGCTATAACTTACCTTCATTCTTTGGCACACGTTGAATGTTTATAGTTTTTCCTTGGTCATCATTAGCCTGTAGAGTATTCAGATCCACCTTGTAGTTCTTCTTGTTAATTTGGACAGTAAGATGTGTTTTTTTAGCTATTTTGGCATCCTCCAGCTGCATATTTGTCAGTTTATCAAAAGCAACAAAGCTATCATTGCTTCCTGGATACCTCCATTCTACCAGGTTATAAACAAGTTCTGCCTTGGATCGTTCTTCTTCAGTATCCTTATTTTTTTGGATCATTTTTTGAACTTCCACAGAAACAAAACAGACATCCCTGCTAATACCAGAAATTTTAATGCGAGGAGGGGAAAACTGATTTTCAAGCTGAATGGTAACATGCTTTCTTCTCTGGAGATCTGCCAAAGCGTCAATTTGCCTCTCATCAAAACTTTCAATTAGCTCATCTGAAATAATGTTTTCAAACTGTTCCTTTAAAATTAAATTCTTTATCCAGGACTCAGCTGCATCCACATTTTTTTGGCTTTCTCCACAAATTTGAAATGTGGCTAAATCAACTTTTTTCTCCAAAACCACAGGCTTTTTCTTCTCAGTGGGTTTGGTTTTGCCCCAAAAAAATGCTGTGAAGAAATATATGTTAATTATTAGTTTTAAGATCTTTAGTTTTATTTAGTTTTCGTACACACGAAAACCCCACCTACTTACATTTAACCAGAGACAGCCACGAATCTGTTGTGGATGAATCTGAATCTTCTCTTTTCTTCATGCTTTTGTAAAAGTCTCTGAGCATATTTGTCTGGAAGATGATGATTTTAATTTTTTTCAAATTCCGTACTGATCTTTTGCTCGCAAATTCTACTATAGCATCCAACATGTTGTCAGCTACCTTTGCTGGACTCTGTCCTGCCTGACCTAAACAAAAATAAAAGGCACGTATCAGTGAACGGTACTTAAATCAAGGCAGCATCCAGAAAACAGAGACCATGTCCCCAGCTCATACAGACTGGTGTCCCTCTCTCCTTCCCCATTATGCTTTCTGGCCCAAGCCCCAGACTTAACCTCAGCTTTACACCTAAGCCTGTGAGCTCCAGGAGTTGACATCCTACACAGACCCGGGAAGCCATTCTGGGATTCTCCCCCCGTTTACTCTGAGGCTCCAACAAGCACTTCAGCTTTAGCATCTCCCTGATATTTTTAAACTCGCACATCACTAACTCTATCCCCATCTTTAAACCAGGTACCAAAATCAAACCAAATCAAAATCAGCGGAGGATTTTGGCACAAGCCTACAGTGTATTTCAACATAGAAACAGCAACATTAAGCTCAAGACAACTGCTCTCATTCCCCTACAACAAGCCTGAAGTACAACCGAATGCTCATCCTGAAACATTAGTGGGACCCCTGCCAATTTCAACCGTGGCATCCCTCGGACAGCCATCGTGACACCAGCATGCAGACGATGTTGGCAGTCCATAACTATCACTGTGGAGCCTAAACACTGACCCACGCACCAGCTCCTACCCTAACCTGGCACGCTGAGCAAGAACCAGCTCGCGATTTCTTCTTCCAGTCAAGGAGAGCCTTGGTCTGAGAAGGATACCCTGCTTTCTTCAAGCCCTGCTCCCAAAACTAACCAGAAGCTTAAGCCAAATAAGCTAGCCTGCCTCTAGCCCTCTGCTGGAGTAGGTAGGCTGAAACAAGACCTATTAAAGGTGTAAACTGCAGGTATTCTGTGCCCAGCCCACAGTTTCCGTAGTCAGCCAGGCAAGGTTTTGGTCTCAGGACAACTCCAGCTTTCTTTGCCTACAAACCCCAACCCCAGCCCTTCTGTGGGGCTGAAATCCCAAAGCAAGGTCTATGGGAAGTTTGAAGAAAGGTGCAGGGTGGCCAGCTGAGATACATGGTCTGTTTTGGGGTAGAATGTCCTTTATAAAGCAACACCTTTTCTCTTTAGGTGTTCTTGCTCAATCAATATTGACTATACTATTTATACTTTAAAAAAAGCAGCATTTTTGAAGTGTGCAGGTGGTGTTTGAACTGACCACAGTGAACTTTCACAAATCACAGTTTACAGAGTTTCTTGTACACGTCTACTGTTATCCATATCACAGGTATTAACTTTGTCCCAGTTTCTGAACTACCCCCATCACAGCCCTCATTGCTTTCCCAAGAAAAAGCAAACCTGTTCCAATTGCCGGGAAGGCGACAGATTTGTACTTCTTTAGCTCACACTCGTGAAGGACTTTGGAGACCTGACTCTTCACATTGTTACTGTGAATCAAGTGGATGATTTTACTGCACAACAGTTTTCCACCTTGTGTAGTAATGAAGCCACTTTCATACTGCCCAGCTGGAAAAGAGAAGATAAAAAAGGAGACATAACATTTTCAAAGTGGCTATCTCTTCTGATAAGACAGCTGGTTGTACTGATGCTAGTATACACTGGAGCAATACACACTAGAAGAGAAATGGAAAAAGTGGAAAGAAATCCACTGTGAGTGATATTATTCTGGTTTTAGTTGATTCCGGTTTTCTCTGTAAATATTCTGATTGCAGAACTTCTTTGAGAAAGTAATTCAAGTAATTGTGTGTTTTCTAATTTCCCCAAGATCTCTGCTACAAAGTAGTTTCCTATTAAGTACAACTTAAGAATTTATGTTGAATTTAAATCCAGCTTACTTTTATTTAAAAGCATGCCAATAGAATGTGCACAATTCATTTATACGAGAAATCCTTTCTTATGCCCCTTATTCCTTGAAAGCTCCAACTCTTATTCTGCAGAACAGCTGAATGGTTAAAATAATATCATTAAGATAATGACCAACTGATCTAAGAACGGTGGTATGGAATCTTTAAAAAGACGTTTGTGTTTTTTCATAGCACTCGTGTTTGATTACAAACACCTCAAAAGTCATATTGTGAGGATTAACGGACTCATGAACACAGAGTTACATACCACTTCACTGGTCACAAAGGTTACGACTGACTGTAAGATGCTCTGCATGCGCTGAGATCAGGCTGATAAACAGGGAGAGCCTGCAGAGCCAAAGGCTGGGAAAAATATCCACGAAACTCCATCTTGAAAGTTAACTTCTCAACTCATAGCAGGAACAATTGTTTATACAATCAGAACGTGTTCCTTCCTCTGCTCATAGGGGTCAACCACAGTGAGCTGGAATTTTACTGCCCTACTGGTCTGGCAGAATGCAGACTACAGACGAATTCATGATCAGGCTGATAAACAGAGTTACATTATTTCAATAAAAAATAATTATGTATTTGTGAATACAAGCCCAGATTTGCTATTAGCTTTTAAAAGCCAGTCCTGCACGTGCTTACACCAAAAGACAGTCTTCCACCACTTTGCTCAGTTTCAAAACTTCAGCTCCCCTGTAGTTGACAATAGGTGAGCTTAAAAATTATGCTCAAGTTAATGGAACTGTTTCTGTTCTTAAGTCAGGAACATGCATGAGTAATTTCAGGGGTAAAGAACTTAAATTAGATTAATTTCCAAGCATTTATTAGCATCAGAAAACTGTATCCATCTTCTGTTCCGTTGTGAAAAGAAAAATTCTCAAAGCAGGTGTCACAACCACAGGACTTTTCAGAATTCTTACAAGTGAAAGCTATTTTTTCAGATAAAATAATTATACCATCAGAGTAGAGAATTATGAAACAACTTTAAGTTTTCAGAGCAAAAAAAAAAAAAACTTAATCAAACAAAATAGTATGCTTTCACATACCATATTGAGCACATTCTCCTTCTACCTCGGAACCAGCAGCATCCATAATTGCTTTGAAGACCCCTTAAATTATACAAGAAAAGCGTATGTATTCATTAAGTCAATTTAGCTATTTCTACTCAAAACTCTACCCAACTTCTGTACTCTACAAACACCCCAAATTCTCACAGGGCAAGATCCCGCAAAGTGCAAAACCTTGCCAGTTCCTCCAAGTGCCCTCCATGACACGCTGTACTGGCTGCAAAGAGAACATGGCCTTCATTATTGATTAGGAATCATTTCATCGTTTCACCAGCCAATAGCATGCCCCTCACTGAACTCTGATTGCTTTGAATTACATCATTTGATGTCCTTCATGCAATTCACAATGTCGCCAAAGAATCCTCTGCTTCTTACAGGTCAATTTACCTAACCAGGGCTTTGGCTTACAGTGGAACATATTAGGACAGGAGCAGTTTTGCAGAATTACATTTGATCCAAAAATTCCCTTTTATTTAAGCATTTTTGTTTTTAAACAAGGAAAATCTGGTCAGATGCCTTCTGTTTGAGTAGTTTGGAAACTAAATGGAATATTCAGGACATGTAAAAAAGATCTACTTAAGATCTATTTCCTGACCAATCACCACTCAGTCTCTCTCTCATCTGAAAAATACTTCATAAAAGTTTCACATATGGACAATTCTTTCCCCTCCCCCTTCTAAAAACTAGCACAAGTTTATCACTAAAGAGCTACATATTCAATACAATACCTGATGTGCCATCAAATGTTGGATTTGATATGTTTACAATAACCTCTGTATCCTCCTTGGTAATATCTCCACTAATTACTTGGAGTGTAATGGAACCAATCTGCATTTCATGAACTCCCAATACTTCAGTTGAAACAGGCCTAATGAAACCTGCAAGGGAAAGAAAAACACCTTAAAACACTTGTCCTCTAGTTTGGGGTATTATTCTCTTCCATTGATGGAAACTTCAACTTAACCTTTTGAGGAATATGCTCTAGATTAGTTTGATGGACGTAGAGAGTCTTTGCCTTTCCCTTTACTCCATTTCTGAAAGCAGGAAGGTGCAGTATTCTTCCTGTTTAAATACTGTGAAAGTGAAACCATTTCTATTCCTGTAAATTCACGCAATATAAATTCAGAAAGGACTCTTGGGGTTATCTGATCTGACCAGCTCTGTAACAGAGCTTCCTGAACTAGCTCTTACAAGAAACGGAGTATCCAGCTGAAGCACTGCCAGTAATGGAGATCCCATCACACTACTTTTCATCTTTACCCTCACAAATACAAAACTGTTCCTTTCTTCTAGTCTAAACTTACCTAATTCATATTTTATCTGCACACTCTTAGCTTCATCTCAGTGATACTCACAGCAACTGAGAAGAAAGAGCTATATATTCTTATGAATAAACCTCTGCTGTTGATGCAGTTCACGCATGTGTTTTTGCCACCGTGTCATACTACCATCAATTAATAAATGGAAAGGAAATTATCCATTCTGTATATCTCTATACAGGAGATTAAAGGTACAGAAATACATGTTATTTATGGCTTGTTTGGCAAAGTGATACCAAGTTCTTACACCCTTTGAGTAGGACAAACTAACAGTTCTCCTACCAGGATATCCTCTTCCATGTGATAAGACTGGCCTCACTAAGAGATGAGCACGCCCTCAACAAAAGAAATTCCTCTTTAAGACTTTTACAAATGGAGTTTAAGAATGCCAGTCCACTAGGACGAAAAGAAATGCTCTGTGTCTTGATGACATTTCGTCTGTTTCCTGATAAATATAAAACCACTTTACAGTATTTACATTCTCCCCTGTGTCCCACCTCCTGCCCCTACACAACTTACTTGACCGTGGTGCTGCAGCATTGCAACTTTCAGGTACCCTACGTTCTAGTTCAACAGTAAAAGCCTAAGAAGAGAAAAAAGGTACCAAAAATAGTATTTCAGAGTTTATATACTGAATATTTCTATAATTAACATTAACAGTCATGTAGCTCTTGCTGAGCCATCTGACGCATTTTGCAGTCATGTTTAGGTATCATTAATAACAGTGGAAGCCTCAGTGTGGACAGTGTGGTAACAGATACTGTCTTTGCGTTGCCAGAACTCCTCTGTCAAAAGATGAGTGAGCACATACAGGTGTTTACAGTGCCAGCAGCAAGGCCAATTTTGTCTGCAGCCTGTGTTTGCTGAGAGTTTATATTTCAGAGACACTGAATGAGACACTGGAGAGACATCCCACTGTCACCAGCCCACAGCAGTAAGAAAGTGCTAGATTATTCCCTTAAGAAAGCAATATAACTAAAATATATTGTTAAAGCATAACTAGAACAGTATGTAATATAGACGGCTTTGTCCTAAGAACTACCTGAATGTTATCCACATCTTTTGGATTCAAGAGAAAATGAACTTCTTGGAGAGTCTTCCGAGGGTGACTACTACTGAACTTGAATACCACATCAAACATTAACTTAGAAACAATGGTTTTAGGAAATCCAAATCCTCCAGTTCCAATAGCTGGGAAAGTGATAGATTTCAGTCCAAGTTCTTCAGTTTTCTTCAAGCAGAAATTGATTATATCTTCCAGGGTCTGTAAAACACAGCAAAGATCCTTTTTTTTTTTTTTTTAAAAAAAAAAAAGGGCACCATTTATGATTAGTTCCATAGAGACTACACTGGTATGAGAAAAAGCTCTTAGTGCATCAAGGCATGTTTAAGGTCAGTCCAACAGAGATAAATGGAGTTGAGTCATCTAAACTAACTATTTTAAATCCTGAAACTTCAGCATAGGATCCCAAATAAATCTGTTTTTAAAATAATTTTTTTTTTTTTAAATCATTAAAACGTACCTTCACGGCCTGTCCTCTTCCTCCATCCCACACGGGAAGTATGGCATGAAGCAGGGACTTGCAGGCCAGAGCGCATCCACTGGTGCAGATCACACTCCCCTGACCAGCAACCTGTCTTTGTTTTTCTCTGTCGAACTCTACTTGGAGCCCTTGTCCAGCCGTTTCCAGCAAGGCTTTGCAAAGAGGCCCCACGCCAAACTTCAGATCTGTGCCAACACTGTTGACAATAACATCCGTCTGCAATAAAATTACAACGAAAATATCTATAGCCAGACTTCAAGTAAAACTATGCATCAAGACTAACAGCACTACCAAAGCAACACACAGCACGAAAAACAAGATGCCAGTGGAGAAATAACCTGGTTTTCAGCACAGCTTCTGCATACTGAGTGTTCCTGGACTTGTAGGAAACCTACGGTAGGCAGCATCAGACCCACTGTGAGTACCAACACCACCACAGGTATCTACGTGCGAGCAGGTCATCCATCCCTCCCTCCCCCCCTCCAGGCAGAGCTGTCAAGCCCTCGGTGGAGGTGAGGCTGCGACTCGCCTCGTCCCGAGCAGACGCCAATGTCTGGGCAGGTGAAATAAACCCAACCTCCGCAGTCTGCCTCACCCCCTCTCCCCAGACCCAGCCCTCCTTGATGGACCTTGGGAAGAACTGCTGCAGTAACCCTCCTCCTTCTCTGGCATCATCACAGGATGCAAAATATATGTATTGTATAAGGTACACGTAATGTAGAAAGCTTAATGTCCCTCTCTTCCTTTTCACTGAAGAGGGATTGTCTACACCTTATCAGAAAAGCAGCACCTCATGCACCAAAACAAGGTGAAGGGAGGTGGTTGTGCTCTCATGAAGTAAAACAGGCAAAGCCCTGAAGTCTGGTGTTTGCTTTGCTTTTTGCCACTGGAGACATTTTAATTACAAAGTATTTTAAATGTGTGTCATATTGAGGGTTTTTTTACATCTAGTATTGCTCTTTTATTGGAATAGGCTTTTACAGGCACCAAAATGACAACTGAAGCAACTAATACTGAACCTTCAGGACAATAATAATAATTTAGGGAGATTTTAAGCTTCCAAAGTATAAAAATCAGGGGCTGTTAAAAGAGAGATTGATCAAGATGCACTTTGCATCACTGAAGAAAAAAACATAAGGGAAAGAAACTACATCAGAGGTGTAAATTGGGTCTTGATGGTCTAGATAAGTAGTAGTTAAACTCTTTGTTAGGAAAAAGAATGAAAAAAGAAAATGGGGGGAGAAATAAGTAGAATCAGGTCTAGACTTTGGCAAAACAAGCTAAGCATGCACTCATCTGTGGGGTTGCTTTTCTAGAGCCCAGTAACTTCTTCATAGACTGTGCCTTTAATCCATCGAAAGAGAAGGGAACTAAAAAAAAATAAGCTACATCCTCCCTGTTAGCATGACTCACAACAGCAGCCCAGACAAGTGCTGATTTCCTGTAATATCCAACCTAGATAGCTACAGATCATAGAAATGCTTTTAGAAAGTATTTTAATATTTCCTTCTTAGGAAAAAAGCAAACTGTTTTACATGTTGACCTTAGATCTGGAGAACGAAACATCCCAAAATTCGTATCTGCCCACTAGAAACGGCTGCAGAGTGACAGATCCCAACCTGAAATCCATCAGTTTTGCAAGCTTGCATCCTTGTTTAGATAGCACATAGCTGTTGTTTCCTTAGGTAGCAATTGCCTTGTAAAACAATATAACCTACTGTCTTTCCTTTTCTGTTTAAATTTGAAGATCTTCACATCAAGTTAGAGAGGAAGCAGAAAATTAAAGACCTACCGTGGCTTCCTGAACGTTTTTCTCCTCTACTTGGATGCGAAGTCCTTCGTTTGTTGTAACCACCTGCAGATCATCTCTAGCCATCTGCAGATCCTCTTTTCTCTTCTCCTTCTGGTTTTCTCTCAGCTTACGGTTTTCCGAGCGTGGCGTCAGTAGTATTGGTGAGGATGATTTAGCTGTAAACGCTTGTTTTACTGTCTCACTCAGAACCTGAACTGTTTCTTCTGCATCATCCACAAGATGAACCTCCTTCAAGCTGCTGTCCCCCATGGATTCTTCCAAGGTCTCCTTGATGGAGGATACAATTGAATCTGCACATATCTGCAGCGGGAAGCCAAAAATCCCTCCACTTATAGCAGGTAGAGCTATGGAACGATGATTGTATGTTTCAGCTAGTTGTAGACTTTTCTTCACTGTCTTTCTTAACAAGCACATGCAGTTTTCTGCTTCATCCTTCCTCCACCGGGGCCCAACAGCATGAATGACGTTCTTGCAGGGCAGTTTCCCAGCGCCCGTGATAACTGCGCACCCAGGCTGCAAATTCCCGTTCTTCCTCACCAGCTCGTCGCACTCCTGTTGCAGCTCCGGACCAGCTGCTTTTAACAGTGCCTGAGCAAGGCCACCGATGTGTTTTAAGTCTTCATTAGATGCATTTACCACAACATCAACAGGATGAGTGCACAAGTCAGCTTTATAAACTGCTACTACAACTCCACCTAGCAGCATTTTCTTGTAGTAGAGCTTTCTTTTCTCTTTATTACCGACTTTTTCACCCTTCTGTTGTTGTTGTTGTTGTTCTTCTTCTTCTTCCAGCCTAATCAAACAGCTAAATTTCTGCTTTGCCTCAAAAACACACGAATCTTTCCTCTCAGTGAAGAACTCTTTGGCTCCCGGCTTATCAATTGGTACATTTTTTGAGTAAAGGGATGAAAGAATTTTTTCAAACGTGGTGACCGCTTTTGGCACTTCTGCTCTTGGTCCGCTCAGGGAAATACACAGTTTCTTGGTGTCAAAACTTACTGTCACACCTTTCTTCCTCAATTCAAGATAAACACTGGATTTTTCCTTCTCTACAAACTGCACTACCACCACTGACTTAGCTGGGATTACTTTTTCCATGTGTGTGTTTCTATCTATAAAATTATTAAGTTTCTGATAAACTTCTTTTACGGCCTTAGAAAAGCCAGCAATAATCACTTTATTTTCTTTTCCAACAGATTCATCAATGACTACAGTTTCCTGGGAAGAATTGTACTTCTTATGCAAGGAGGCAAGAAGACTCCTCCACTGCTCCTTTTTAATGATCTCACCATCCTCCACGTTGATACACTCATGTTCTAAGCCTGTCTTTATTTGCTTTTCTGCTTCTAAAAGATCTTTGGGAGCATCTCCAAATAGCAACATAGTATCATCCTCAAGCTCATAAAAAGCATTAATTTTTTTCCTAGTGAATAAGGTCTCTGACATTTTTTTGTTATCTACACGCTGCAGATAGTAGAAAACATGGGGATCAATGGTAACTGATGAACATGGCATGTTCAATACCTTTTCCAGTAAGTCAGCTTTGATTTTATATACTTCCGCAGGTAATCCACACAACTGAACAGTTTTTTTTGTGTCATCGTAAAAGATCTTTAAGCACGGATATTCTTTGTGGATATTCTCTTCTAGCCCAGCATTGTGCAGAATGGTGTACTTCCCTGGGATCACTGACACAGAAATTTCTATGCTTTGCTTTTCTCTTTCACTTTGCTTCATGGCTTTTTCCATGCATTCTCTCACTTCTTTCTCTGCACTGTCCACTGCTGCTCTGTTGCCTGCAATCACCACCATCTCCTCAGAAATGTCAGTTATGATCAAAGCAACATCTTTCTCCAATCTGTTTTTCACATCTTTCCAATTCACTGAATTTACTTTACATTTTATAGCTATGTAGCGTGACATGATACGTGAGAACTCAGTAGAAGCATCTTGCTTCCATGTCTTGATCAACTTAATCATTGGCTTTTTCTGCTCGGAGAGAGATGATGACGGGCACAACATAATTTCTGGGTGTGCACAGTCCATCTGTGGCCATTTTAGCTCACAATGGCAAATTGCCATTTCCTGGTTTATGTCTTGGATCAGCTTAGCCTGCCTCTGTAAAAACTGCCAGACATACGGATCTAGCGGTACCCCAATGGGGTCTGGCATCTTGATAGCGGGTCTTTCTTCTCCATAGAGAGCTGTTCCCAGGGAGTGGTAATACGGACGCACAGAAATCAGTGTCTGTTCCAGTAAATGCTGCTTTTCCAAGACAGCGTTTAGATCTAAAAGTTAGTGCACATACATACAAACACATGTATGTCATTAACTTCAAATCAAGCAAAAAAGTTCTTAGAACTATTACATTGAATAAAATTTTTTTTTTTTTTTTTCCCCTCTCATTTGGACGAGCTATTTTTATGTCTTTCAGATTTCCAAAGCACTCTGTAGGTAACAAGATAAGAGGCTTGGCTCCAACTAGTTTGGTAAATATGCTTGTGCCTGTATTTACCTGTACAGCTACACCTTGCTCTTATTTCCTAAGGAAACCCCACCACAGGGCAAGGCCTTATCAGGGTATTACTATGAAATGCTCCTTACTCTCAACTTAAAATAAAACTCTTTGTGGCAGTGAACTTTTACCTTTTTTTTTTTTCTTTTTTTTTTTGCCATTTCAGTTGGAATGGAGAAAGGAAAGGAATTGTAACGTTGGCAGGGACTTAAAACTACATTACAATGATCCAAATTACATATTCACTTAATGTACAAAATATTCTTCAGTGAATTCTGAGATTCAAAAGAAAAACAATCACCTGGCAGATATCTTTAATTAAAAGTAAAGTCATTTGCTAAGCCAGGAGTCTCCTAAAACAGAGATATTTACCAGAGATTGCGCTGGCACAAAAACGGGAGTGATTCGACACAAGGAATAGTAACAAGATTGTTCTTTAGCTCTGTTCTTCCCTGATAATGAAGATATTTGACCTTAATTAGTTTCTGAAAGCTAACTGTGAAAGCTGAAGTCATTGAAAGGTCCTGCTTTCTCTACCTATAAGTACAATTAATGTTGTATTGCAGATAAAAAGCTCTGTAAATGGGGAAAAAACATCAGTGGGAACAACGCACACACAAAGCAGGTATTCAAATAAACATTTGGTAACATAAAAAACCAGAGAGATTCTGAAACCCTACATGCAGCAGTATTTCTAAACCCAGAGCACTTCCCAGGAACAGGACAGTGTACGCTGGGCACAAAGCAGGTATTCAAATGAACATTTGGTAACATAAAAAACCAGAGATTCTGAAACCCTAGACATGCAGCAGTATTTCTAAACCCAGAGCACTTCCCAGGAACAGGACAGACAACGCACACACAAAGCAGGTATTCAAATAAACATTTGGTAACATAAAAAACCAGAGAGATTCTGAAACCCTAGACATGCAGCAGTATTTCTAAACCCAGAGCACTTCCCAGGAACAGGACAGTGTACGCTGGCTTTAGCGACAGCAAGCCAGGCTTCTCCTAATGCCCAGATTGCGGTAATTTTCTTTCAGGTCTTCCGCTTGGGAGCACTTTGGTCAGGCGAAGGACAGCGTTACCTTTGTGATCACAGAAAGTAACAATGGCCGAGTTCTCCTCAGGGAAGAGCTGGACGGCTGAGACGGGTCCCCCTCCATTCCGTGCACTCTCAAAGTAAACGGTGATGTAGTCTGTAGAAACGCTGGCCGGTATGTTTTCAGCCTTGATGCTCTGGGTCAGTTCCAGAAGCCTGGCAGTCATTTTGAATTCTTTAACTCTCTTGTTTTGTGAGCATTTTTTGACAAATTCTTCAGTATCTGTAAACAGAAGAGCAGTATGAACTGACTGTGTTTTCCTGGGTCATTATCAGCCCTGGCTATCACTTCTGGCAGAGAAACGAGCTGAGTCTACTTCTCCCTGTATCTGGAGCAAACCAGTCTTTGGTGCCAAATAACTCTGTGTTGTAATAAAAAAGGGGAAATGCACTCAGCCATGTTACTCTCTGCTGTTCACTACCACTATGTCTCTGTTCCACTCTGATTCATTTCTTGTACAAACTAAGCACTTCTCACTGTTTCACTGTCTTCTCAAATGGAGACTTTATATACCTCAGTAATTTGCAGAACTCATCTCCACACCCAGTCTGCTTCTAATTCTTCTCTATCTAACCCAAAATAAGATAGAGACAATGAAACATTCTCATCCAATTTCAATTAATGAAGATGCCACAATTTTCTTTTTTCAGTGTAATATTTGGATCACGGGCATTTTCATGGAGTTGTATATAAGACTTACATCTTTCTTGAGAGACTACAGTCCAGGTACTTTTTTAAAACTGTCTGAATCTCTAACGGTAGAAGAATCAGGCTCTGAAAGCTATTACTCATACATATACACGGAAATGAGTGATGGTGTTCATCCTGTCTTACCAATACTTTTTCTAAAGGTGACTACAGCAACATTTATTTCAGGTATCACTTCCACAGTGAAGTCATCATCTACTGCCAGGCCACTGATGTTCTCCAACAGCATACGTAAGCATTTTGGACTGCATCCTTGTATGTTTTCGAAGACCACAGAAGGTGAGGTCTCTGCGGACTTTTCCGCGACGTTCTCCGCAGAGCCAGCTTCCTCCTGGAGTTCACTGTTCGGAGCAAAACTCTCTGCTTTCTGCGAGGCTTCTGCATCACCTTCAACAGAAAGAGACACAAGCCGCGTGACATATTGGTACACATTTCTTGGAATAAAACAGATTTCGCTTACCCTTTCTCTCCTTTCCTTTCCCAAGAAAAGAGATCATCTAACCGATCAAATACTGCAGGGTACCCCGGGACATTTGGGGATCCAAAACAGCCCAGATGTGATATTCTGCGGGGCTGCAGGCAGCTTCTTTGGTGGCACAAAAATAGGCATGAGTAAACAAGTCCAAGGTCACTGGTATGTCTCCGGGTCAGAGATATAAATAAAATAAAACAAAATCCATTGAGATAATTGGCCACAGCTGCTCAGGCACTGGTAAGGGTTGTGAGAGACCCTGCAGCCTCTGCATCTGTTTCTTAGCCCGGGTGCAGGCATAACAAGCCTGAACATAGCTCAGGACATCTGCAGGCACCATAGGCCACCAGTAGCTCTGCATGACTTGTTGCAAAGCCTCCTGATGACCACCATGCCCTGCCATCAGTGCGGCATGACAGTGCTGAAGGACCCATGTGCACAGAAGGCTGGTGGGGATGCAACAAAATGTTGCAGATAGAAAAAATATAACAGGGGTGCCTACTGAGTACCCCAGAAGTCCAGTGACTGCCAGAGGAAGGCACGTCTCCAGCTTCGCAGACAGATGAGGGTGGAGGCAGGAGAGAACCTCCGAACGGGAACGACATGCTCCTCTGCGTGCTTGAGTAAACGGAAAGTGTCACCCAGCTATGTGGCGACACAACTGTCCAACAAGTCATGGAAAACGGCAGTCACAGAGTGCTGCAAAGTGGCGTGGGACTGGCACAGGCTGAAGGACACCCCAGGGTGCTCAAGATGGCCACACTCACCAAAGGCAGCTCTCACCTCATTGCCCCAACGAGCACCAGCAGGAGCCATAAGCCCCTCTCAGTTTGGTAAACCAGCACATCCCTGCACCATGGTGGGGAGATGAGCATCGAATGAAACTCTGACGCTCATCACCCTCAGTATAAACCTCCAGGACCACCATCTCTGGCCGTGGCAGAGGACAGGTACGACTGAGGAGAGGGGATCTCTGTGGAGCGGCTGTACACCTGACGTGGGGCGTAGGGGTAAGGTCGCTGCTTACTTTTGCTCAGGAACACCCAAAAATCCCTAAATCCTGGGGCAGCGCCCAACAGGCCAGCCGTGGGGGCAGCCCCAAGGAGAGAGGCAGGGACATACGGTGGGGAGGCTGGAGCAGGTGGCAGCACACAGGCTGGCTCTGCCCGCTTGCCGGGTTTGCCAGCTCTCCTGAGGTACAACAACAACTGATACCAAACCCGTAACATTTACAGAAGACAGCTGCTTTTGAAGGCCTGCCAGCACAAGCCTGACAAGAAGAAAACAAAATAACAGCAGAAGCCATAGCTCTACAGAATCTAGTTGTTAATTTCTAGATCACCGACAGGAATCATCTGCTCCACTATGGCCAATGAAGAGAGTACGAAAAAGCCAAAACTGAAAGCTAGGCTGACCCAACAAAACTATTAAAAGCAGCATCTGGAGATTTTCAGGGTCCTCTCTAGCATAACGAAAAAGTAGTAGATGACAACTTTGAGTTCCTAATTATGAAAGGAGGAAAACCACACAAAACAGCACCGAACAAGACTTCATACAGAAAGAAAAGATATGGGGGTAATCACTGAAGAACTTCCTGCTTAACTGCTCTGTCTTGGGGCTGAGTATTTACTCTTCACGGATGCAGGTATATTTGGGTGTGCAGCAATGTTTTCTCAATCACTTTTTGAATCATGAAGCTTAGCAGAATATTGCTGAGAGAGGACCTAACCGAAGTCACCACTTGCCTTTACAGACTCTCCTAACTGTAGGGAGCACAGACACACCAGGCCTGGGATTAAGACCTTCAATCCAGGTGTTTCTACGCAGATCTTATCTTAGAGCAGTTACGCAGCATAAGGGAACTAAATCCCTCTCTGGAGATGCTCCTCTGATTAAAAAGGCTATTTTAGAAGCTAAAACCAGACGCGTGGTCTAAGTCTGGCAAGGTGAACTCCATCCTTGGTGACAAAGTCTGCAGTGTCCCTGGCCAGACATCTTTCCCTGTATCGCCTGTATCTGAGTCAGGCTGCCAAACTCAGAAACTTTCAGCACAACTCCCCACAGAACTGGAGCTGTGTGTGGAGAAAAGCACCAAGATCTTTGTTTTATGAAGAATTAGCACACAGAGTGATGGATAACATTTTACCTTTTGTTTGAAGGTTGCTCGTGGCAGCCAGAGCCTAAAATAAAATGAAAGCAAAATATCAGTGACTGATTTGACACTCTCGCCACTATTTCAAAGCTCTGGTTAGGACTACAATTTTTATTCACCTTTGTGGGAACTAATTTTTCTTCAAATGCCTCCTCTTCAGCAGCTAGTGCTGTTTCAGGCTCTGTGACAATCAACTTCAATTCTCCTTTTTCTCTCAAATACAGCTTATGAGATTGTCTCTCAAGAACTCGTTGCTTCACTAAATAAAACCAAAAAACCCCAGTGACAATCTGAATAGAAATACAACTTTAAATTACGTAGCACTTTTCCACCATTACATTAGGACACATTTACTGTCTCACAGAATAAAAGAGCTTTAAACTTGTAACACTAACACAGCACGCATGAGGCTTTCCTCCCGAGAAGAAACGGAAGAACAGCAGAGGATATTATTTCTGCAAAAAAACACCGGAGATGCGAAGCTCAGCTCCACCACACGTGTCCTGGCTGGCGTCCAGTGGGCAGCCCCGTCCTGGGGCTGCAGCATGAGGGTCCCAGTACCGGCCCCACGCCTTGCACACCCTCCTCCAGCCAGCATCAAAGTGGCTTGTGGCTATATGTCCTGAACTTACCAGCTGGGTGAGCCAGCAACTGGGAAGCATGGTAAGACAGAAAAAAAAGCAGTGTATATATGTGTGTTTATGCACATACATGTACATGCATGTATAAGTATACATTTAACACAACTGCAGCTAAATGCTTTCCACCTTGCTGCAAGTTTATATAAATACGTGCACATTATCTATGTCGTATTTTTAATATATATCTGTAACTACAATATATATTAAGCTATATTAACATAAGCTTTTATTATTTCAAGTTCCATCTAGCAAATACTACTGTGCATCAAAATTAATATATATGTATATACACCTGGTAGGATATATTTATTGACTTATAGCCTAGTGTTATTCAAAATGCAACCTAGAGGCTAGTACTAAGCACCGAATTTAAGCATATATACAAGCAAATACATATTCTATATTGCATATTACAGGATGTATATGACATATTATACAGTATAGATGTGTATATCATGTACTAGACAGCATACATGACATTATAAGTAACAATTAAGTCAGTATATGTATTTTAACCTGCAGAAGGTTACAGCTTGTGAGTTACAACTCACCACACGCTCACTTCTACCGGGAACTGATACACTAACCCGGTTCCGGCCCCCTGGACCCGCCGGCC
>NW_009219891.1:0-277 GCF_000690835.1 Fulmarus glacialis
ATGCCTCTATGCAAACGCACGTAGCATGGAGAATAAGCAAGAGGAGTTAGAGACATGTGCACGCCTTCAGGACTACAATCTTATTGGCATCACAGAGATGTGGTGGGATGGCTCCTATGATTGGAGTGTTGGGATGGGGAGATACAGGCTCTTTAGGAAGGACAGGCAGGGGAGATGAGGAGGGAGTGTTGCCCTCGATGTCAATGACCAGCTGGAGTGCATGGAGCTCCACCTGGGGATGGATGAGGAGCCAATCAAGAGCTTATGGGTCCGGATT
>NW_009219891.1:673-1017 GCF_000690835.1 Fulmarus glacialis
TCAGGAGAGCAGATTGTGGCCTCTTCAGGGATCTGCTTTGTAGAGTGCCATGGGACAAAGCCTTAGAGGAAAGAGGGCCCCAAGAAAGCTGCTTAATATTCAAGGATCACCTCCTCTAAGCTCAGAAGTGATGCATCCCAACAAAGAGAAAGTCAGGCAAAAACGCCAGGAGGCACGCATGGATGAAAAAGGAGCTCCTGGACACACTCAAACACAAAAAGGAAGCCTACAGAGGGTGGAAGCAAGGACAGGTAGCCTGGGAAGAAGACAGAGAAATTATCTGAGCAGCCAGGGATGAGGTTAGGAAAGCTAAAGCCCTGATAGAATTAAATCTGGGCAGGGAC
>NW_009219891.1:1442-1796 GCF_000690835.1 Fulmarus glacialis
TGCCCTCCAGAAAGTCCCTTCCAACCTCAACCTTTCTGTGATTCTGTGATTCTGTATGGGTTGAGGGATTTGACTTTCATGACCATGGGACTCTTTCTCAGGATCAAAGACTCCTATGAAGAAATGGAATCCACCTGACCAAGTGGGGCATGAGCATTTTTGCCTACAGGCTAGGCAACCTGGTGGGAAGAACTTTAAACACAGAAAGACTACATTAGTAGACAAAGGAAGAGTTACAGATGTCATCTATCTGGATTCTGTAAGGCCTTTGACACAGTCCCCCACAGCATCCTTCTCTCTAAGATTGGAAAGAGATGGATTTGATGGTGGACTGTTCAGTGGATGAGGAATTGG
>NW_009219892.1:0-15009 GCF_000690835.1 Fulmarus glacialis
CCTCCGCAGGGCCAGGCCTCCGCAGGGCCGTCAAGCGCCTGGCCGGCGAGGAGATAACCGCCCGGCTCTGCTGCCTCTGTTCACTCGACGTTCCCGATCGAGGGCTTCATCCTGCAAAGTCACCAGGCCCATCTTGAGCCGAAGGGCGCTCGCTCGGCCGCACCATATCCTGACAGGATGTCGGCAGTAAACATGCTTTATCATCGGTTAGTATTTGTTGTTTTTAGAGACCTGGACTAAAATTCCCACTGAAAAAAAAAAAAAAAATGTGTACGACAAAAGTAGCTTCTATTTTCTGCCCACGGGAGAGCCATGCGAAGAAAGCCATTTCCTTCATCGTTATTCCCCACACAAAAAATTTGATGATGTTTGTGTCGGTTTTTTTAGATCTTTTGCATCCATCTGCTTAATTCTTGGGAAAAGATTTGATTTATTTACAAACTTATTTTACTGATCAACAAAGAGCTACACCTCTTCCCCACAAGCGTTTGCCTTTTGCCATGGGCGCCTTCCCCGGCTGGGGTGAAATGAGCCAGAAAGCCCAGCGACCACCACCCACGGGCAGAGTGGGCACCCACCCCCGGCATGACTATTGCTCACACAATTCAAATTCAGTTTTGGCAAATAATTGTGGGTGGCATTTGGAAGTGAGCTCTCTGCAGAAAGCACATTCCTGCAAAACCGAAGGGGTACAGCAAGTAAAGCCTTACTCTAGCATGACTAAAACATAAACGGATATTTGCTGGAAATCTTTGGCAGCATTTGCTCAGCAAAGGTTATTGTTAGAAAATATAATTGATATTAATGTTTAGGGTTATCTCATCTGATTGTATCAGCAAAATATGGTATCGCGCGGTAATTACTTTTAACATGATTTTCGCGGGAGAGCAGTCGATGCTGGAGAACAGAGTTGTCTTTTTAAACGCAGCAGAATAGCACCTAATTATGAATTAAACTCCAGGCTGAGGCAAGCTAGCAGCCTCCGTATTGAGTTTGAGCAAGCAGCACTTTCCCATTAAACTTTGGATGATTCTCATAATCATTTCTCCATGGAAGTAACACTTTTCTGAAAAAATAACATTGCTAGCCCGCAGAACATTGAAACGATACAATAGCTGCCTGCTCGGAGCTCACTCGCCACCTGCTTTTCCTTGTTTTGTTTTCTAGCCTCTAATTACCGAGCAGAGTCAATTCCTAATGAGGCAGTTTGATTTCCTGTTTTTCATACTTCTTGAGCCGCTTAAAGAGCCCGTCCAACATAAAAGGAACCCTTTTCTAAACAGATTTTAAATTAATTATAATAACCTTGGTGGTGGTGGTTATTGTTGTTGTTGTTGCTCTGCGTCTGTGCGTGTGTGTGTGTGTGCGCGCATCTGAGTTTTCCATGGCTGTGTTTCTCATTTAATGTTTCCACACGAAACAACCTTTTTTTTTCCCTCCTGTTTCCCCCCCCAACAATGCAAACTGGAAATTCTTGTCCAGGAAATTGTAGCCACAGAAACACTGTGTCTGGGGCTGAGGAGGAAAAGGCGGTGATGTCATGAATAATTGGGCTGTGAGAAAAGATGGAGCATGAATAAGGAGGGAAATATTCTGACGTCTGTCTTTAAAGCTGGAAGATAAACACTTGTTGTGAATGGTACACGCTGCCTTCCAAAAGGGCTGGTAGGAAGAAGAACGGTATTAAATGACCGCTCAGAAATATATGAATGATGCTAATGAGGTCTCTCAGCCCTCTCCTAGCCCCACCAAACACATGTAACGCCTCTCAGTTCGTGTCTCGGCGCTTCCCCTGTGGATAGCCGTGGCACTGGAGAGCCGCTGCCGTTCCTGGGATTTACGGAGGTCTTAGCCCTCCTCCCGCCTCTGCTCCCTCCTCACTCTGTCCCTGCCTGCTCCCTAGGACCCTGTGGCATGGCGAGGGGGTGCTGCGGGCTGGGGCTGCGCAGGCTGCAGGTGTGGGGTGACCACGAGCTCTGACCTTGCCCGAGAGGTCCCACCGGACACTGCTCCTCTCCAGCTGGCCACAGGGATGTCGCGGACAGGGTGCCTCGGTGCAAGGATGGTACAGAACACTGCCAGGCAGAGCCTCCTGGCACAGCGGTGGCCCCTGCTATCATCCACCTGCATTTCCCCAGCACCCCGACTCCTCTGGCTCCAGCCCCTCAGCATTTGCTGAGGCCACTCGCAGAAGGCACCTAAAGACTTTGCTATGGTGACGGCTCCCCCATCACCCTGCTCCTTCTGTCCTCCAGCCTGGAGCCTTCCCAGGATGCTTTATGTGGAGCAGAGCCCTCTGCCATGCCTCGGTAACAGGCAACAGGCACCACGGCGTTGAGAAGGCGGCCGATGATGGCTGCGTGTCTGCATGACAGCCGCTCAGAGGGCACCCAGTCCAGCCAGGACCATCACGCTGGGCCACCCGACAAGCGCACAGGAGAAGGGCACTCCCTGTCCCAGAAGGTTTGGAAGAGAAAGCAATGGGCTTGCACCAGTCAGCCCCTGGACCTGCTACATTTGCGAGCGCTGGAGTTTCGCTGTGGAAACTGCATGTAAAGCTCATTGAAAAAAAACCCACAACCTGCTACTAGAAACATAGAGAAAGTCAATCCATGCTATAGCTCTAAAAATTCAAGTGAGCCTCGGCCGGGGAGGGCTGCATTCCAACCCCACCCAAATCATAAAGCTGAGAAAACTTCAATGGGCTCTAGCTTCTGGATTATTATTATTATTATGACAGGGTTTTCCTCTCAGGATTCAGACTCTCTCTAAATGGTGGGAAAAAGGGTTTTATACAACCTCCAGTCTCCACATGACAAAGTGACTGCCTATTCCTACAGTCATCTGAACAGAATAGACGGAATAAGCTATTGTCTGTGCTCAGAAGTCAGCGACTGCACCGGCACTTGATTGGTCCAGGATGTAGAGGAACAAAAAGGTCATTGAATAAAAGAAGAACAATACTTTTCATGAAACAAATGAGCTTTTGCTAATTTATAACATGTTTGGTTTGGGTATCATATACATCAAAATGATGTAATTAGTAAATGTCATTTTCTGGAGAGAGAGAGCTCAGCAAACCCTTAATGATGGGAATTTCCTGCCCCGGACTGGAGTCTCTGGACTACCAGGGCATCATAAAGATGCTGTATTTCACTAATAATTACAGTGGGCATGAAGCGGGACCTAGATGTCTGACAAGGGAAAAAGGAAAAAGTTCACCTACTGCAAAGGTTAGTTGCACTGGAGGATTAATGAGAGAAATACAATGGACTGAAGGCTGATTAAGAACTGCCTTGCACATTCCACACCCAGTGTTTGAAACCTGGAATCGGAATTGGTCCTACCTCCAAATATCAACATTGCTCAGACCCGTCACCATTCGGCTCCGGCCCTGACCACTCGGCTGATGATCTTTCTGTAATGAGCGCATCGTAAGTTCAGCTCCCAAAGCACCTCAGTCAGAGAGACATCCAGAGCGGGACAGAAGCTTTGCAGTTTGTGCAGCACTCACATTAAATTGCAAGGGTGATTTTCAACAAGAGACCTCCACACACTCAATGCAAACTTCAACTTCAGAAGTTTTGAAGGCGTTGCTCCCCTGCACGCACACAGACACACACGGTCCCATTCACAACGCAAGGCACGCTCACACCAGAGGTTACACTTTCCAGGTCTGAGGGAAAAACTGCTCTCATGATGCTCTTTGCTCAGAAGGGAGTCAGAAGTACTGGACACCTCATGTAGGAGACATTTCTCAATTCCAGGTTGCATAAGGCCATCCCTCAAGACTCCCAACACTAACAAAGCCAGACCCGCTGCAAGACATGAGGAACCTAGGAACGTACAGAACCTTCTCGTTAAGGAAAACAGTAAGTATTTTGCCCTTTCTTTGCAAATTAGACTTGCAACTAAGCTGAGGGTAGACTTGTCCAAACCCACCAGAAAGAGCAGCTGGCTGCAGCAGTGAAAGCCAAAAGGTCTAAACCCCTGACGTCCCTCTTCAAATAAGCATATCAGCTTATTTGCTGGGCGTCTGGGAGACGCCCAAAGAACCTCCTTGCAATTCTTCCTCCAGGTCCTGAAGCCACTCCTGAGCTGAATGTTGTTATAATGACAGAAAAAAATTGTTTCTGCTTGCATTATGGAATCATAGAATAGTTTGGGTTGGAAGGGACCTTTAAAGGTCATCTAGTCCCTGCAATGAGCAGGGACATCTTCAACTAGATCAGGTTATGAGGGATGAAGAGACATAGCAAATAGCTAGGGGTCTACCAGACTCAGAGAGTCTACCAAAAAGGCTATGCCCTGACCTAGTTGCTCAAACTTGGAGATGACAGAGATCCACTGATTTGTTTTCATTTCATGTTGTGTTGACCCTTTCCTCCCCAGAAATTTTGCATCAGTTTTTGGACCCAAAGCTCCTGCTGTAGCATGATGATCCTCAGGATGCCTCAAGAGCAGCGCGGCGCGCTCTGTTCCCCAGGGCTCACCGGAGCTCAGCTGCTCTCAAAGTGACGCCGATGGGGCAGGGTGCTGAACTGAGCTGCCACCTAGAAAATATTTTCTCACGTGAAAAATCCAATAGGCAGGTTTATGAAGAGAAATCTCCTCTGGCAACAGCCACAGCATTCTCTGAGCTGTGTGATAAATATGTTATATTAGTTCATGTTTCCTTCTTCGCAGGAATTACTCAGGCACATGCGAAACAATAACGCGATTTGGAAAAACTTCCTTGATCATTTGTACTGCAACTTTGTTCTTCGCGGCAAATTAAATGTATGTGGGAACTAAACGAAAGGCCCAAAGGGCCAGTGAATACTAATCACAGAGCTTCTTCTGCCAGTAATGGGCATGTTTGAGCTGGAAATGTTTAACTGTCAGGGATTTTCACCTCTCCATTATCAAAGGAAGGACACCTCTAAATGTGACATTCTTCTCCCCAGGAAATACCCTTACATTCTCTGCTAGCTCAGAAAGGAAAACAGTCCACCGCAAATAATTTGCTTCACACCCGCTTCTTTCCTTTACTTTAACTTGCTTTTTCAAAAATCCTTTCTGCTGCCAATTTTTCTATCTTTTATGAAGATTAACCCAGCAATTCCCACATTTGCGAGCAGCTCCAACAGAAATCTGCTAAATGAAGATTCTTGAGTCAACAAAACTGTATTCTGATGGGCCCTGGCTGAGCCAGCTGCGTTTCTGCAACTGCGAAAAGAAAAGCGTGAATTTTCTCCTTGGAGGTAGAACTAAAAAGCAGAAAAGGTTACCACGCACCCGTTGATCCACTGTACATATGTCACTGTTTCTCTGCTCCCAGAAAAGCAATGTCAGTATAACCCTTTTTGTGTAGCTGATGTGCAACAGCTTATCTCCCCGAAAAGCTCCACTGTTGGCCTGGGCACGGGCTGAGGGTGCATCAGGCAGCGGCACTCAGCCTTTCTGGCTGGGGGACGCGTATCTGTTCCCAGAGGCTGGAGAAAGCTGTACACTGTGGCTTTTCTCTGGCCACGGGACCATAGAATCATTTAGGTTGAAAAAAAACCTTTAAGATCATCAAGACCATGCTACAGGACACACGTTGTGCAATCCTGCTCATGCGCTGGGCTATTTCCCTAGGTTATTTTCAGCAAAGTGGCTCCAGGTTAACAATCCTGATCTCGGGCGAGGCAGGACACCCGGCTCTCCTGCAACCCTGCCACGTACAGTCACACAGGCGAGGACCACAGCCAAGTGAGGTACGCATTTCAGTACTACCCTGCCTGCTGGCAGCTCTCATAACAAGGGGAACAAGGATGCAGCCCTTCCTGCGCAGCCGGGCAGATACCAGCGTATGACACACCAGGACAGCAAGTAAAGGTGTTGACTCACAGACGACCCACCTTTTTTCGGTAAACTTCTCATTTACTATAAATGAGTGCATACAGCCCACTTTCAGTTCCTCTAAGTCACGCTCCAGTTTAACTCTGCCTTGGGCTCAGCGGGTGATAAGAACACATCCATAATCTCAAGGTAATATCAGGTTAATGGGCTGAGTGAGAGGGCTTGTAGGTGGGGAGTGAAAGGGAACTTGCTGTAAAGATGAATAGCCTATGACTGCATGTGGGTGTAGAGATGTGTGGGTGGCAACGCACCAAAGAAATGGGCGGCTCTTGTTTATTCCAGTGGCTTCCTTTATTTTTGATGTCTGGATGGACAGAAGCAATAAAGATATAGTTCCAGTTAAACATTCATTTACTCTCTACTTAGGAAATATGCCACTGAGCTAACCAAACAGTCTCTTCTTCTCATCGTATCAGTCCAAGGTCATACAGATTGCCAGTAACTGCATTGTTCAAGACTTGTCTTTGGTAGAGTGTGTGTTCTCACAGGTCCCTCACCCAACCACTGGTACATGAGGATGGAGCCACCGCTCCGTGGCCTCAAACATTTTGTGGCCCTTTCCTGTCCCTTTCTACGGCTGGAGGAACCAGAGCCCTGTGCAGAACTCCTGAGATGACAATATTGCAGATCCAAATTGCGGGCAGTTGAGTTTCATCCCCAATCTTCTAACATTCCACCCACCCTCCCTTCACAAAGGGAGGTGCGAAAATGACAGCAAGCACGAGAAAGCTTGGTCTATTGAGAGCTTCACAGCTTCAGCGGGCAGAAGTGACCACCTCCTGCATAACACAGGGCCATCAAATGTCACCCAGGATTCAAGCCCTGCCCGTGCGCACAGCAAGGGAAGGACTTTTATAACCATGCAGTATCCAGTAGTGTCCTGAAAGAGCAGTGAGTTTTGGATACGTACATGACATGGGTGCGGTGAGGGTCTCTGCATGCATTTGGAGTGAGAGATCACCGGGAACAGACAGATACTCAGCGTTAGGTGTTACCAGCAGGCTCACAACCAAACTCCACAGAAATCGTCACATATCTGTGAACCACTGACAACTTATTAAAGCAACTCCCCGGTTTGGGGAGAGAGAAAGCATACATTAACGATAGGGCTAATCAAGAAATCTCATCTGAACGCTAGCACACACGCTCCCACATGTCCACGCACCCGATTTCCAGGGAAATGGCCACAGCAAAGCAGTCATTGCTCCCAGAGTTTTCATACTTCGGTTTTCTCTGATTTGTGAGCTGCTTTCCTGATAAAGAGCCAGCACAAAAGGTCAGCCGTTATCTCATCTCCACAAAAATAGCTTCCGTCGCCAGACTAGCTTTCAGCACTTACTCACAGCCACTGGAAAGCTAGGAAAACTTCTTCCAAACCTCAACCCCCCCGCCTCTGATCAATGCAAAACATTGATCCTGATTTGCGTGTTTGAATTAGGTTTACACCCTGCTTGATGCTGCTGTTCCCTATTGCCCAAATGCCCTACTTCTGCAGAGGTCCCAACAGCAGGCAATGGCAGTCCAGTGCCCCACACACGGTAAGATCTTACCTAGGTGGAGGAAAGTCATAGGATCTAACAGGGCAAAGCCTGATCGGGAACACTGCCCTGAGCTCAGCCAAGGGAAGCCTCCCTATTACTGTGGCACTGCGTTAGGACAGGTTAGAGACAACAACTCCGGAAAAGAAGAGAGTCAGGTACCTTCTGACCATCCCTGTGTGACTTTACCAGGTATGGATACAAACATTGCGCTCCAAATTTCAGGGACTTCTAACACAGCAATGACTTACTAATCTTTAGGTCAAAGCAATGCAAGTTCACTTTCATCTGTTAGCAGCTGAGAACTCCACATTTCATCCAACCCTGAGGCTTTCTGGAGTACAACCCCCAAGCCTAACCACCGCTGGAAATCAGCAACTCAGCAGTCTCCGGCAAAATCACCAGCAGGGCCTTGCTGGCACAAGTTGTGACTTGTGGCTTCTCTCCAGACCACCACCCAACATGTTAGTGACCAAAAGTCACTGCCATCTATGCGTCCCACCCGACTTGCATACAATGAATTGCATGGTTTCTGCCTGACTGCCAAGGGATATCGATCCGCATGCAAAGCCTGCAAGCATCTTTTCTGATGGGTGTAGTACAAACTTTCTAATGCTACTGGCTATCCCTCCACGTTGGCATGAAGGAACATTAGATGAGCAGCACAGAATAGCTTGCACTGCTGCTGCTTGTGCTGCAGCAGATCTATTAGTAAGAGAAAGCATCAGCCTGTAAAGCTGCATGTCCAAAGTCTCCCAGCACTGAATTCAAGAAGAATGAGTTTGGGGCGTCACAGGAACCTGGTCTGAACTGTGACCCACTGACACAGAATTTGGTGGCCACTTTCATTGGTTTCACAGTGTCTGATAGGATTATGGGCAGCACGTTTCCAGGCTAGCTAAGCTCTACACAAAGCACTACAAAAAAATATGGCAGTACTGAGTCTGTTGTTAGAGGTGCTTTGGAGTCCACAGCAATACAAGGCTTAGACTCTTCAGCAGATTTCCAAGCAACAAAACTTACCAATCTCCATTATTTTAGGAGTGAACTGACACCGCTTTGGTGTTGATACACCACAGACCTCAACCATACTGTGACCACTGCTGTATTTTGCTAAGAAAGGTCCTGTTCTTTAAGTATTGTACTTGCACAGCGGCCTTTGTTGGTATTTCCTCATCCAGGCTGCAGTCACTCAGAGTATGGCGATTTCTGTGAATCTCCTAATCGCCCTTGCTGGCTGCCTCTGAAAGACTGCGCAGTTAGAAGTAATGTGAATGGAAGTCATATGAATAGCAATTTTAAGATGGAGCTCGATTTCACCAATTTGCCTGTCTGGTAAATAAGAAGAGAAACAAGAGTCAGAGCTAAGAACTTGTTCCAAGAACTGATGCTAACCAATGCACAGCAGAGGCATGCAGTTTTTGGTTGGTTTTTTCCCAAACTGTTGCCTTCAGAAGAGCAGATACACCCATCTCTGGAATACCGTAGGTCTGTGTACTAAAGCAGGCTTTAGACCCAGCCCCCTGCCTTCTGTCCCACCTCCTTCTCCGCACCATACAAAGAAAGTACCTCCATACTTTTTCTCCTTTTCCTCTATCCTTATGTCCTTTTTCAGCTTTCCTTCATTCTTTATGCTGAGATCTTTACAGGCCACATCACCTTACCTTTGCGGCGCTTATTCTCCCCTTCGACATCCAGCACGTCCCGCAATCTCCGACCTCAGCTGCAAACTCCGGGCAAAACTGTACCAGCAACAGACCAAGGATAAGCTGCTTTCCTGTCTCACAGCTTGTCTCTCCCCAGTTCCCCACTTTGATCCTGTTATAGCGCTGGCTAACAACGGAGCTCAGTGCAGTATTTTGCATCACGAGGAACACCTGCAGCTGGGTTTAGGAGGAGCTTCCTAGCAGGGCTGCCTTGCCTCAGGTGAGCGTAGTGAGCCTCGTGAGAACCGCAGAAATACATGAGCAAGTGGATATATTTCCTATCTTTCACCATTCCCCCACTGCTTGCAGGATGAAGAGAGACTTTGAAACAGGTCCACGAGGAACACCTGCAGCTGGGTTTAGGAGGAGCTTCCTAGCAGGGCTGCCTTGTCAGGTGAGCATAGTGAGCCTCGTGAGAACCGCAGAAATACATGAGCAAGTGGATATATTTCCTATCTTTCACCATTCCCCCACTGCTTGCAGGATGAAGAGAGACTTTGAAACAGGTCCATCAGAGAGGATATTTTGTGGGATTCTATGGCTCCTGTGCCACCCGCCCTAAGTGTACCAGTGAACTGGGTCTCCCCCAGGCACGAAGAGTAGGCAGGAGGGAGCAAGCAGAATTTGCACTAGCAGTCATATCCCTGCCAGGCTTTTATCTCCAACATCTTCTGTCATTGCTTCCCTGCTAGACCTCCGCTGGTGGCAGTCACTGCTGGAGAGCTAACGTAGGGGAAGCTGTCCCTGGTGATTTTTCTGCCCTGTCATCTACACTTGGTCCGAGAAAAAGGACATATCGTGGTGATTAAAAATCAAGGCGATAGGACACAGACTACCCTCCCACTCCAACTCCTGCTACCATGTCTGATGGGAGAAGGAATGGGAAACGACCAGGAAAAAGGCTCATAAAGGCCTTGCCAAAAATCTTAAATAAATACTACATCTAGGAATACTTCAAAGCTGGAATTAGTCCTTGCAAATGAATGCTCACGGTTTTCATCAATTTGAAGGGTTAGCAGAAATTAATCAGCTGTGAATTGTTTCTAAAATGAGTCAAGAAGCAGCACTCGTCCGCAGGGGGGCTGCAGCAAGCGTGAAACGAAACGCAACATGAAACTGTGGCCAAAACTCTTAAACGGGAAAACAAGCAGGCACCAAAATAAGAAGTTGTACAATATATTGTGTTGCCTTCACTGGACAATTCATTATGAACAGAATAAAATGTTTCCCAGTACGTGAGAGAAAGCATCCCAGTTTGGTGATATTCTCCAAAGACTTGCCACTGTGTACGTTTCAAGACTGAAGGCTAAAGCCTCTGCTAGATCCTAGATAATAAACACACTGGACATCTAAATTGTTATATATCTTGGCATTTGACCAGCAAAATGTCCATGTAAAACCGTATGCCAGTAAATCTGCCTTCTGCTTTTAAGCTGATTATTCAAGGGTTAACTATGAGATCCCCTAATGAATTAATAAAACCCAGACATATTTCAAAAGCTTTTGATTCATCACAATATCTATTTTGGAGCATTCCGAATGTATAAACAATAAGATGGAAATGCTTTGTAACCTACAAAGAGCTTGTTAGTTGTGCTGTATGTCATTTGAAACATTCCTTCCTCTATCTTTGCTGCAACGCTCCAGATTTTGCTAGGAATGGGCCTAAACCAGAATCTTGCATTAGGCTCTCCTTCCCCCAAAGTTGAAAGGGTGCTCAAAATCCAATCCCCAGTGCACAACCTGATTTTACCAACTAATCCATTCAGCATCATGATTGTGGAACAGATCCCTGGCTTGATCCAGATAGCCAGCTTGCACCCTTTCTGGGTTGTAGCGATGCCTTTTACCCAGGTGTCCTGCTGCGGCATAAGGAAGCTTTTCAATGGAAAGAGTCCGAGACTGTATTTCTTTATACCTTGCAGCTAGTTCTGCAAGCTTTGTCATAAGGATTGTGCTCCTGCCGGAACGGGGACACCCCCAATCCTAATCTCATCCAGACATCCCAAGCACTGGCCACTGGCTGATGCTCAGAGACGCCGCCCTTTGCTCCCAGCTCTGCCAGAGGCTGCTGTACATCTGGGCAAACCACATCGTCCCTGCTCTACTCAGGCACTAAGGAGGGGATTAATCTCACCTCACGTTAGCTTTCTAAAAATTAGAGGTCTTACCTGATCTAGTCATGCAGATTCGTCTGGAGTCAATGGAGACAGAAGGGTTTCTGCAGATGATGATTCATCCTGTCTAGCACAGAGTCACCTCCCAGGAGGAGCGATACGGTCCCATCCCTCAGTGTTGACTCAAGAGGAAATGCAGATAATTAACGTAGCCGATATACTTATCACATGGCTAAAGTAAGGTGAGACAAATCCCGTTCTAAGCTCTGAGAAGAAGGGTTTCCCACTCTGGGTTCGTGTACATACGTACAGAAAGAACCACACAGAATGGCCCCTCACCCCAGGCTTTTGAACAAAACAGCACGTCAGCCTTACCCCACTGCTTAATCCCTCCATCATGGCAGCAACATCCCCTCCAGGATGGGATGGATGCTGCTGTCTGCCCTCCCGCAAGTGATCTGGTCACCTGGGGAGACTTTAGTGGTTGCACCCCTTAAGCAGCCTCTGTCGAAGGGCACCCCGTGACAGAAGACTTCTCGATCCCTCCCTGCTGGCTAAGGGTGGCAGCACAGCCCTACGCAGCAGCGTTAAAGAGCCCGACGGGGAGTCCCCGCAGTTGCTCAGCTCAAGAACGGCTCCTGTGTGGGCTGTGAAGGAACATCTCCATGCCTGTTCCATGGGCAGGGAGCGGTACCCGTGCCCTCAGTGTACCGTTGTTTTGCATCATTTAACACTCAGAGATGAAGCGTTTATTGCTCATCCATTTGGGGCTCACTATGTGGTCAAGTACCAGCTTTCTTCAGTCTGCTAAATTACCTGATGAAACTTTCGATTTAAAGAACACAGCCGGGAGCCCGGGCAAGCATAGCTCTTACCGGCCAGCTAGATCTGCTGTCACATATGACTGACAAGATATTTATGCTGATGGGTCAACAGACAGACAGACAGATTCATTAATTTTCTTCTCCCTCGTCCCATTATCTAAGCCCCTGTGCCATCCACAGCCACTGGAGTGAATGTTCATTTCTATTCCATTGTCATACTAACTACTGCTCTAGTTTAAGTATTCTTTTGAACCCCAAGAACAATGTGCGCAAGGCGCAAATCCATCCCGCTCCTCCATGGCTAAGTAGGGCCATTAGACAGGAGAAACAATAGAAACGCAGCGGGTGCTCTGTGTTTGCTCCCTGCATGGCCGCACACAAAGACAAAAAGCGAGGAGGGCTGGATGGGCCAGGGATGGGTATTGGATACCCTGATGCACTCATTTTCCCAGCATCCCCAGATCACAAAGGAAAAGAGGTTTTGCCTGGGCCTGCAGAGGCTACATCAGTCACTGGGCACAGGACCTCATTGTCTGGTTTGTTTTGTTTCCCTGAACAATATGTCACATATTTACTTTCCTCTCGGAGGGCTGATGCTAGCATAAAATCATCACCACGTTATGTCAAAATGTCAGTATGCCACATCGCCACATCTCCACATGAGGCTGCCTCATGGGCCCCCACTAGGATTTCTGTATCCAATCATTTCCCATAAGCAGTGTTTGCAGGATGTGAGATCTTCTTAAAATAGGACAAACCCAGAAATCCTGGAGCCGGTGGCAGCCCTCGCTCTTGTCTCTGTCTTGAGTGACTCCATCTGGACAATCTAGGATTGCTTTTGATGGGCTGTGGAAGCAGCTGCTCCTGGTTAAAATCTTTTTTACTAGAAATAAATATAAATGCTACGGATAAAAAGTCAGGATGGTCTTTCTCTCTCTTCAGTCATTAGCAAGTTTTACCTCCAGTGAAGGGATTTTAAAACGGATTTTCTTACTTAAGTGGCCAGCTGTATTTTAAATACCTTTAACTTTTACCGGTGTACAGCTCTGAGAAGTTACAACTGCCTTGCTGCAGCTTATCCTGGTGCACAAGCAGGTGCAACTCCACTGAGTCCCACAGACCTTCTCCTGCCAGCACTGGCCTCCACACCTCTCCAGAAATTCAGTCTTGGGCATTCGACACCTTCTGCCCAACGCCGGGCTACCAGGAGAGTGAGGAAAGCAGAAGAGCTCGGAAGAACCCGGTGCGGCCACCGCGCCTTGATGGCAGCACACTCCCTGCTACCAGGGACCAGCCCGGAGGAGGTAGATGCCACCGGGGTGACGGTGTGTCATTGACCTCTGCTGGGTGCAGGGTTGGATGCCATGCACCTCCGGCCGCTCCAGAAGTGCTTCCCACCGCCCTTCTCCGCTCTCCTCTCGGTCCTGCCCCGCTGGGACAGCCTGCGCCGTGGCTGCGCCGAGGCCGTACGCGTCTGACTCCGGGATTTGCTCTGCCAAATCTCACATGCCAGAGGTCTGAGGCTTCTTCCTCCGACTGTCTGAAGCGAGCGCCACAATGCTGGGCCCCTACCAAACATCCCGTGGGCTCCGTACGGGGGCCGGGAGAGGAGGGATCGGTCACACAGGCGGAGCGTGGATCCACGCCACTCCCCGGGGGAAGGGTTAAAACTGCCTTTTACTGTTTTTCTGTGACAGATCTCTTTACTCAGTGCTATATAATATAGCCCCAAACATATTCTAAGTAGCCAAGGGCTGCCTGGCCATCTGTTTGAAGGCACAGACTTTCTGAGGCAGGAGTTCCCAAAGCCTGGCCCGTGGGACATTTACTACGGAGCCTGCAAAGGGAATTTTTCCCCTTTAAGAAGCCACCCTGTACTTGTTTTGTTATGCTGCTTCAGGCCAGTGTCCCATCCATGAACGTTGACCCATACATGACTTGTGTATGAACAAAAACGTGGGAACCTCTGCTCCAAGTGAGACATCTCCATCCTCTCCAACTCTCCCCTGCCAATCTCACCCAGAGCACTGAAGTTCAAAAAAAGAGAAAGATTTGGTCATCTCCCAGGTACCTATTCTCAGTTCCAGCCATAGCTTCCAGGGGTGCTTTTTACGAGAAATCCTAATTTTATCCAGCTATCTCAGGTAAAAGTGCCAAATGACTGCATGACTTTCTTGCTGACTTTCAAAGGAAATTAGGCTTTTACAGCCAGGTGCATTTGCAAATGGTATCCATGGCCTGCACTGAATTAATTAAGAAAGAAACAGACCCACATAACTGAAATATGTACATATCTATAACTTTTTTTTTGTATTACATGTTTCATTTTATGTATTTATTCAGATTTAAAGCAACGAAGGTGCCTTTCAAAGGCACCTTTCAAAGGCTCTAGCTACTCCCAGCACAATAAATTATACAACAAACGCAGTCAAACAAAACCCCAGCAGTACCGAAATCGCCTCCTCTGGAGGAGCTCGGCCAGCCCGGAGCTGCTCCCTTCCTCCACGAGGAAACGGCCCCGTAACTTCCCCACGCTGTGTTACTCACTCCGCTTTCTCATATCCCCGGTGATGCTGTTTTCCCTCCCCTGAGACCTGCGGAGCGACGTCCGGAGAGATCCACCTTTCTCCCTCAGCTCAGCTTAGCGTGGAGTTGTGGGGTAGCCAGAGGGAAACCCGAGGTTCACCCCGGCGTAGGGCAAAGCAGCACCCGGCCGAGCACCCGCCTCCCTTTGCTCTTGCTGCCGGGGACCGCAGCATTGCTGCAGTTCAGAGACCGGGGGGGGCTCAGCCCCGATGCCCGGCAAGGTGGCCCCTCCAGGAGGGCTGACCCCCCCCGAAGCAAGCAGAAGGATGGGGCCCCTCGTCCCACGAGGTCCCTATGAGGGAGGCTCGAGGCAGCCTCGCCCCACGCCCATGGGGTGATAAACCATGCAGGCGGC
>NW_009219892.1:15285-15645 GCF_000690835.1 Fulmarus glacialis
AGCTCTGCTCCGTGCCCCGGCAGAGGGTTTCTGTCGAGGCGAAGCCCCGGGGTTGGGCGGCTGTACTGGTGGGGTAGAGGTTTGGAGCTGCTGTGGCATCTGGCATGAAAAAAATGTCCCGGGAAGCTGTTACATTAAATGGCCAAATCGATTTATTGAATGGCAGGTGTTAGCTACAAACAGATGGAGAACATAAAGGCATAAGCAGGCATTTGTATGGAAAAGAAGCCATCGATTTGTAGCCAGAGACTCAATAGTGATCGTTATAGCCTTTAATAGAAATGTTCTTATTATTATGGGCTGGGTGCGGGAGCGACAAAGGGTGGACGGGGCGGTGGGGAGCGCAGGTCCGGGGCGCGG
>NW_009219893.1:0-10128 GCF_000690835.1 Fulmarus glacialis
GGCTCAGGCGGCTTTGGTCTGTGTGAAGAAACCCTGGTGTCACCCTGTTTCTGCCAAGCCCCCCAAATCCTCCCCGGGCTGGTGACTGCCCACGGGACACGGCTGTCTGTGGAATTGAGGGGGGTTACTCCGGATTGCGGGACGGTCAGCACTTCCCCACATGCTGGTACCTCAGGGCTTGTCATCGTTGGGGAAGATGTCCTGAAATGGTACCTGCGAACCACAGACCTGCAGGTCCAGATCCTCAGACCTGTCCTCCCAGGGGCTGCCCGCAGATGTCAGAGAAAGGATAGAGGCCAAATTTGGCCTCAGAGGACTCTGAGGGGGGAAGGTTTCACCACTGCGTGCTGTCCGTGTCCCACCAGAGGAGCCCGTGGCTCTCTTTGCCCATCACTCGGAGGCACGCCGCCTCAGCGGCGGCGGCTGTGCTGTCCCACGCTCCAGGAAGGTTCAGAGGAGGAGAAGGGATATCTGCCCTCTGCCACCCAGGCAGGTTGTACACCTGCTCTAAGATCTATCCGAACGATGTTCTCTAAATCTTTGCCTGCATTTGAAAAAAGAGGTGAGAAATTCACCGTTTGGCTTTGTAACTCATTGGTAACAATCAGGCTTTGAATTACTTGACTTTTCCCGCTACTGGTCCTTGGTATGCTTTTCTGCTAGACTGAAATCATTAGTAACTAGCCTTTTTTTCTCCAGGATGTATTCCTACCTAGTAATCGACTCATTTTTTTCCAGCCCTTTCACTGTTTCGTGGTTCTTTCATACCTTATCTTCACCTATTCTTTTTCTGTCTAGCCTTTTCCATTAACTGGTGCATGGGGACCGCGGTCAAGCCATTTCATATCCCTTGCTTCCTCCTCTGTTCACATTCATTCTTCTCCCTTCCGTGCTTGGCTAAATAAGCTGATGGCACAGAACAGCCTTTTATGAGCACAAACAAATAATAGGTGTATTAAAAATAGCCGTTGCTGTGGCTTTGCATGGGGAGTCATTAGCTGGTTAGTGTTCATACGGTGCTTTGAAGATCAACATTTTCTGGTGTATGAATGCAGATATAATAAATGCACTTAAGATATTAAATACTCTTTTGATCTTGATTTCTTGTCTCCTGCTGCGCTTTTAGGTAATACTAAGGGAAGTTACAAATCAGTGATAAATCAACCACCTATAACTCAGGAATTCAAGGCGTAGCTCATTTCACAGTTTCTTCATCCCCTTTTAGGCTAGCTATGAAACAAGATTAGTGACTTTTAATGTTTTTCAATGTATAGATTTTTTTGTATTTGTCCAACAGAAGCACAGACTCCTGCACAGTGAATTTACACCACCTGACAACAGACATTTTCTTTTTCCTTCTGATCTGTGGAGTGTTATAAGCAGCCCACACCCCTCCAGGATTTCACAGACCGTGGGACAGAAGCGGCTGAGAGCCAGACGATGTATTAGTTGGCTTTGAGAGGTGCTGGGTCAGTAGGAGCTGGTAAGGCTCTAACCCCTTCTGCAAGATTAAAATTCTCTGTCCTAGTTAGGGAAGCACAGTTGATGCAAAAATCACTTGCCTGGTGTGTTGTGTGGAATCTCTGAATAAACCACAAGTCCCCCCCTTCCCAATTTCACCTCCAGTGGGAGTTGGTGTTATGAGAACATTACCAGCATTGGTCTCAGCTTCAAAGTCAAATTTCAGGACTTAAAAGTGTTACTTTGCAGAGAAGGAAAGAAATTACTGGTTCATTTGAAGGTTAAACTGATATGCCCAGAAACAACTCTAATCTTCAAATTCTTTCCAAACACCTTAGTTCTGGCTTAGTTTTTCATCTCCTCTCTTCCTTTCATCCCTAGGCTTTCAAGGACATGCTGTGCATGTTTAAACATCACTAGATGATAATATAAGCAAAGCCATTCTTGAAATTGCTCCTGACCATGGTTCCCTTCCAACATCACTCTATGCAATAGATGCACAGTGGTACCTTCTGTCTCTTTGAAAGCTTATAATGAATTGCAGCTTCGTACTGTTTCTGAATTCTTACTATGCTGACAATTATTCTTTTAAGAAAAATCAAGCAGATTGCTTTTTCTGCAATTAGGCTTTTTGCAAGTTATGTTTAAAGGAGTGCAGAGGAAGCCTAGCTGAGTAAGATGTATGAACTACCATTTATTACCAAGAAAAAGACACTTACATGATTAGGGGCACATGGGGACTTACTTGTTTCATCTTTTCAAGTTAATAGGCCCATCAAAGTCGCTAGTTGCATAAATACACTAGAGTGATTTTGCAGAAAGATTTGTATATTTACCACTCTGTGACTAAAATCTAAGGGTTGATCAGAAAAGAGCTTTAAAAGCAGCAATTTAACCTAGAGCTTGTTGCACAGATTGAATTTCCCCCAGACGCTACAAATGGGTATCTTCCTCTGGAGAAAGAAAGAGACTTACACCATTAATGGCCACAGAATTTGGCCACAGTTTTTCAAAAAAACCATATTTAACTCCAGGCCATATGTTTGCAAAAATAACCTCTTGAGTGAGAGAACAATGTAGATGTCTCCTGATCATCTTGCTGATTCTGCAGACAGACAGTCCCAGTGAGTTTTTTTGCTGCTCACAGCTTTCCCAGGCAGCCTCAAATAGAAAGGAACAAGAGTCTGGGTGTATTTCACCGCTGCCTTTCAAACCCCCCTGGATGGTGCTGTCATGAAACAGTGAGTATCCTCACATGAGTAGAGCCTGAAGAAGCAGACCTTTCCTTACCTGCCTGTTTTCTGACCGCATCGGCTCTGGTTCTTCGTCCGTGAGGCAAAAGGCATCATTTCCTCCTTTTCAGTTCCTTATTTATGTTGCAAGATTCCCTAAAGACCCAACGGTGATCAAAACTCAGTAGGTCCCCGTGTTGGACAAACGGCCCAAAGGGTTTATGGAAAGACACGGGGCAAGAAGGGTAGCAAAAATCCTTAGAGTTGAAATGATTGCCTGAGATCCTAAAGCAGATCAACCACAGGCTTAGAGGATTACAACCCAGTTCGCCTTTTCCCATGCCAGTTCTCTGTCCTGCTCCTTCACTACTTGATTCTCCTCCACGTTCCTCCCCAGTCCACCTGAGGTGAGAGAAAGGGGCGATTTCTGTCCATGAGCCGAGGTTACTGCCAATCCTGCCATCTCATCTCTTTGAGGAGCTTCTGACCTAAGCTATTATCAGGAGTGAACTATAAAAAACACAGGAATCTTTGGTCTGTAAGTGCCCCTTTCTTTCTGAATACAGCTTACCTATGAGCCTGTGAACATGTGAAAAAAGAAAAAAAAACCTGCCACGGTGAGGAATGTTTAATGCCAAATGATTCTTTGAAGTGAAAAATTTATTACAAGTTGTTCATTCCAAATTAACTGTTTTCATTCCAATATACTATTGGTTTTTTTAACAAGAATGTATCACTTTGACTTGGACTGCAACTTAAAAAGGCATGGCAAATATCACCTCTCTCATGTCATTTGGAGAAAATTATTTTGCATATTATGGGCCCCGTTCTCCTCTCAGACAAGTCATGCTGCTGTAAAACTAGCAGAAACATGAAGAAGCTGGACCCATAGATAGGGAAAAGAAAGTCTGCAGCATTTAAAGTTCCTCTAATTGTCCTCTTAAGTGGTGCCCATGAAAGTCACTGGAGCATAGCCAGTTCCTGCTCACTCTGCCTCACACACACCAGGGATGAAGGATGGACTAGTCTCTCCATTGACATCAAGGTCAAAGAGGACTCATTGACAATACGAAACCATTTAGTGTAAAGATGCCTGAAGCCGGCAGCTTGGTTTTAAGAGCTTTCCCCTCTGTTTGAAAACTGGGGAGATTCCAGCTTGGAACAAAATTTAAAGTCCAGTTCCAAAATATTTCAGAGCATCACCAGATACTAAAAGGTTTTGATTTGGCAATGAGCTAGGCAACTTTTTTAATGCCAGTTGATTTCATTGAAGGGAGGCAGAACAAGAACCAATCAATTCTTTGTGAAACTAAGACACAAAAATGGTATTAAGGATGGAGGAGAAAGCTGCCAGAAAAATAACAAAAGGAAAGTTGAAGAACAAGGAAGAGAAATGAGAATGAGAGGGAAAGAAAAGAACAGAAAGAAAGAGAAATTTTGAAAAAGGAGGAGGCCGGCAAGCGAGATGTGTCCATGCAGAGACTGGAACAGTGACAATCTGAGCTAGAAAAAAATGCCTTCCTGTGGCTGTGGTTTTCACTCCTGGAAGGGGAACAGCCTACACCCAGCCCTTAGAGCCCACCCGTGCTCCGAGCCTGCAGCAGGGCAGGGGGTGAGAGGAGACGCTGCCGGGGCTGAACACACCCATTCCATGGGCAGTGCCTGAAGAAATGGCTTATGCACGTTTTTTCTTACTGTGCACCTGTAGTCCAGACAGCAGCGCGGCTTTGAACCCCCCTGCTACAAAGTGATTTGTGTGAATATGTCCATGCTCTGATCCACTTGGGGCACTAGGAGGCAGAGGGGTAGTTAGCATTTGCCCCCAAGATTTATAAAAATGCAAGCCTGCAGCTCTGTACATTTATTCTAACTAAAGCTAGCCAAAAAGGAGCTTTCAGGGCACTAATCATTTTTGTTTCCAAATGGTGAAGGGAGGTAGTTATTTCTCTGATCCCATGTTCTCAAACTTTTCCTGAAAACATTTATTTAGCAGTAGCACTGCCAGTTTATTGATTCCTGTTTCAAAGGGAGGGGAAGCAGACAGAGAAGAGACTCAGTCCAAATTGCAACAGGTTGTTGCAGGTAGTTGCTCCCTAAGGGTCATCCAAGGCACCTCTGCTCATTCTCAATGGCGAAAAAAAAAGAATAACGGTTACAAAACTCCATACAAATGCAAATAGCACATGGCTACTGTGTTCTCTCACTTAAGATGCACTGAGACCCGACTTTGCAAAGTACTGACCATGCCTTTTGCCTTCCTTCTTTGATGGCTAGAGTTAAGCTTATTTACAGCAGCTGATGGACTGGTTTAGACCCATTGCTCTACTTTTTCAACTCCCACTTCTTCAGCAAAGTCTGAGAATGATGAATGGCCACAACTAGGTTGTTGTGCTGTTTTCAGTAGAGCTATGGCCCATGTAGACCAGCCGAAGATCATTCTTGGGAGCAGTGAGAATTGGGGTGGACAAAGTCTGGCTGGACTTTCAGATTCCAGTCTGACTGCAGTGGTAGGGATAGGGAAAGGAAATTGTTATTTGTAGAGGAAACAAGGTACTTTTTGGAATAAATCTATGATGGTATTTCCAAGGAACCGCTTTCCTCCTAACACCTGCTCTTCCCATTCAAACTAGGATTTGATCTCTGAACAGTCTTCAGCATTCAGGAGGCATGGAGGAATTGGAGCTCTACACTGTGACTCGGGACTCAGCTGCGATGAGACCCACACTGATTTCCTGAACATCTCTTAAGATTTTGTGTACTTCTCCCTGTCCCTGGATTTGGAGGCTGGTATCATTGGAAAGTGAACATGCTGATGCACAGACATGGAAGTGTCTGGATGGATGGCTGTTGGGACAGTACTGAGCTCATGATTCAGTGTCAGAAATCTCCTCTGCCCTGCAATCTTCTATGCCAGTATTTCAATTGCTTTTGACATCAGCAGAAAGTACAGCAGGATCTACAACAAGCAACACTCCATTTAACACTGAAATCTGCAACACTGGGCAGTTTTACAAAGCAGCTTTCTTTTGGATGATAAAGCCCTGGCTCTTTCAAAAGGTCTGCACCTGTGAAGTTTCCCAGATGGTGTTTTGAGGAGATAAGAGTTCACAAAAAGTGGCATGAAAAACTCCAAAATCTCTACTACCTCCTGATGGCAGAGATTTGCTCTCTGTGTACACAGAAAAGATGCTGGTGGAATGACACCTGATCATCTGACATCACTGTAAATATTTTGGTGTCTTCAGATCAGCTCTATAACCACTAAAAACTCCCGGTAAGACATAATGTATTACCTGAGCAGCAGTCTATCCTCAGCTTTTCCTTCCCACACTTCTCCCCGCCTACATCAAATCAATTCCTTTAGGGTGCTCCACACCGGCCAGTTAAACCAAAAAGAAAGATGTCTTCCTCTACCTCCTTTCTTTTGACATATCTTGTGCTAGAGATCACTTTGGAGAAAGTAATCTCTCCAGACTCACTCCCAAAAGCATGGAGATTGAAACAAGCAATGTGTCCTAGCCCCAGCAATAAAATTAGTCCTGTCCCCTGGCCTTCACATGTCCTTTAGATCAATACACTATAGAAGAAGAGAGGCTCCTTCTGATGTCCTAGACGTCTGTACCTGATGCCTAAAGAGAAGAGTAGTCTTACTGATCGTCTCCTGCTCAGGAATGAGCAGCTGGATGATCCAGCTGTGTGTGCCCCTAGGACTCTCCAGTTCCAGCTCTCCAGAGAAGAGCTTGCAGCTACTCCCCAAGGTCCCCAAGGACCTTTTGTGCCCAGTCTCCCATCACACAGGTTGCACTTTCACTCCAGAAGACTTCTTAATATGAGTCCGTTCCGCTTCTCAATGCGAGTCGGGGCTCAATTCATTGACCTGAACATCATCTTCTGGTGTCATTTAAGATGCCATGGGGCATCTGAGAAAACTGCAGAGCACTGGCAGGTATAACAGAGGATCTAAGGAGATGGTACATTTCTGCGCTGGCAGCTGGAGGCCATGAAGTGTTTCATAGCACATCCCAAATGGCTCTGAAGTTTTGTGCAAATCAAGCCCTCAGTGTCACCACTAAATAACTGCGTGACTTCACTTGGAAAAAAAAAGGCATCCTGATGCTTCTAAAGGCAGGGATGTTTCATCCTAAGTCACATATACTTCCAGGAGGCAGAAGAGCAGGCTGTTGCATTGTCCCAAGGCTAACGGATTTGCTGACTGCATGCTTTGAGTTTTCTGAATTGCACCTGGGAGGGTGTAGGACAGCACAACTCAACAATGGCAAACACTCAGATTAGCTGAGTAACTTGAAAACATGCTGGCCAGTCAGAAGGATAGATTACGTGGAGAAAGCAAGGCCTCCCAGGCTTGGGACAGTACCTTTAGCTGTGCTCTGCTTTCCTTGCTAGCCTCAGGAGGCTGGGTATATCGTCCTTTGGAGGAGTAACAACTGCAAGCGGAGCCTTTTTGCTTTTGGGAATGAGGTTTTTATGGCGTGAACTGTCTGTGAAGGTGAAGTTAATTTTTATCCTTTTCTTTCCATCTGTTTACTGTGCTGGGCTAAGTCGAGCAGATTGCAATTGGTCTTCACTGCCCAGCCTCAGCATGCTGACTTTGTCACATCGCCAAGCAGTGCTGACATCCCTCTCCAGAAGGACCTCATGAATTCAGATTCCCTGGATTTCCTCCAGTCAGGTTTGTCATGTTTTTGCACCTTTATCTTGTGACAGATCTGGCTGGAGCTCCACACACCCTCCTTTTTGGGCTCATACCTGCCACATTTGTAGCCCAGCACTGTGAACTCTTTTCTGCCCCACAAGTGGACACGTAGGACTTGTGATCTGCTGCTGATGCTGCATATGTAGTCCCTGCAGCAGCACTACATCACACCCAGAGAGCCTGCCAAAGGAGCCCAGCCACCTTCCCCCAGCGAATGCAATGAACTTGACCCAGCCTCCTTATCCAGGTCTCATGGCCTATTGCAGCCCCATTACCCAGAGTATTCAGTCCTGTTTCTGTCATATGCTTCAAATCTGGGATCTCTCATGACAGGACATTAAAAACAAAACTGGGAGGGTCTGGCCAGTACCCTAGAAACATTGTGAGCTTTTTCCATAATATTCGCTGCAATGCATATTTGGAGACTTTCTTTTTCTGCCTTTGCAGCTACTTCATAGCCATGGGAGAAAACTTACATCAACTAAGACTTTCTCTAAAGGATCAGCGGGTGAAGTCTCGTTTTTAACATCTGGTTTCTCTCTGGAATCTCCTTGGATTAGATACATATGTAGGAAAAAGAAATCTGGTGTCCCGCTCCCTCTGCTGGTACAATTTTTTGTACCAAAGACAAAGCTGTTCAAGTGCTCTGTTTTCCAACACCTAACCTGGCTCTGCTATTTGGAGATCTATCACTATGTCCAAGGAGAAAGCTTGAGACGGACAGCAGATCTCTTTTGCAAACAGTTTTCTAATTAAATCCAGGTTGTCCCCAGATGGCACTTGCATGTTTTGTGGCTGCCACTGAACTTTCTGCTTGACCTATGCTATTTGGAGATGTATTTCTGTGTCCATAGAGAGACTTGCTGCCACCCCAAGCTTTTCTGCTGGTATTTTTTCCTGCTTCCATAAGCATTTCAAAATTCACATCACCACATCTCTTCCTTCAAGATCACCTAGCCTGCTGCTTGTTTCATTTTAGTGCTTCAGCCATCAGAGGTAGGATCCCAGTGTACACATCTCATTCTCCCCTTCTCATTGACATTGTATTTAAAGAGCTTTCCAGACTGCTAACAAGCACTGGGCAATCCTTCCAGTCTGATATTCTTATTTGTAATACAGCCTCTTATCCCATGTTTGTCAGATGCCACACATCTGTTTAAAATCGGGTAGAAAATTAGGTACGTTGCCTGTTACCACCAAGCACAAGCAGGGATGTCTCTTCCAGAGATCTAGACCAGGTGTGCATCTCCAGATACTAGTGTGCCAGAGGATTATCCCATCCTCAAGAGCCCCAGGGATCATAAAACCATTGAAAGCTGCACCTGAAACAGCATCTCAAGAGGTCATTGCAGCCAAGTCTTCCTCCCGGGTTGGACAATCAGCTCTACCTGTAGCCACTCTGTACCTAAAAAGACTCCCACAACAGAGAGTGCATCCAACCCCGGAACACCAGGGAATCAGTCCTAGACGCTATGTTATTAAAAAGTCATTTCCTTTCTCCCTCTTTATCACAATACCCCATTCCAATTCTAGTTACTTCAGTTTTATTATGCAAGATATAATCAAATGTGACCTATAGGGCCAGAAGGAAAATGGCAATATAGTTCTTCCTTTAACAATCCCGCATATTGCACTGAAGTCATTTAAATACCATCTTTGGTGTTTACATGATCAGAGTTTGGCTTGTGCATCTAATGGCACGTGTTAAATACCAGCACAGACAAACATATTCTGCAGCCAGAACAAGCAGTCATATTGAAATACTGACCCAGATAACATCAAAACTATTTGCTATTCATCACATAAATTATTAAATCTTTCATCAGGAACAGAGCCAGCTGTTAATGTCTTTAGCTAAATATATTCTTTTTAAATTGTAATACTTTTTCCTGTTTTCCAAAGTACTGCAACTTGCCATGAACAACATTTTCAGTGTCTGGTGGTGATTAATTTTCTGCTGCTCTCTCTTGCGCTATTTGAATCTTTAGCTTTACAAGAACTCAGTGTTTTTCTTTAATCAAAAAGAAGAAATGCTCAATTCATATCAAACACTGCTGGCAGGATCAGTTTTCAATTACAAAAATGGTACTTGGGGTGGCACTGAGATCTACCTGAAAGAGTGCAACTGGCTCTGTAGAAGAAGGTCTTTTTATTTTATTTTATTTTATTTTATTTGTATATGATAGCCCAATGGTATTTGGCAGAAGTCATGCTGCAGGGCAGGAAGCCTTCCCCTGTCAAAGCCAGGGTGATGCTGGGCTTCTGTTTGAAGTGTAACATGGAACAGACACATTTGCTAGGATAATCTTTAAAAGAAATAAATTTACTAATCCCAGGGCTGTGACTATGATTCTATTGAAATTTAGAGCAGTAATAACCATTTCCTAGCATTTGGTGTGAAGAATAAGGCCTTCCAGTAATTTTCCTTTTTTTGTAATAAATTACCTCCCTGCTAACTGTTTGATTGTGGTATAAATCAAATGTTTCCATTTCAAGGAGATGTCATGTGTATGTGAAAATTCTGTTGCTACCTCTCAATTTATTACATTGAGAACAGAGACCATTAATGTTAAGGTTACAAAGTCAAGCACCAAAATGTTCAGAAACACCAGACTAAAGGTTGTCTGTGCCATCAGGGCTATGCTGGATGGGTTTTAGCCACTTGTTAAAATCATGCCCCATCCCCAAACTGGCTGTTGTGAAATGGCTCTGGCAAGCCCC
>NW_009219893.1:10159-21746 GCF_000690835.1 Fulmarus glacialis
CCCCCCGCCCTTTCCTGTACAGCTGCCCTTCTTCCAAAAGCTGTATTATTTATGCCTAGTTCAAAAATGGCTCTTCCTCCTCATCCTCTCCTTACCCCTTGCCTTGGACACAGAGCCATCCCCATTCTTGGTCCTACTATGCAGATCCCCTCTCACATCTCTAGGACTTAGTAAGTAGCACAACCTCAAAGCTGACTTCTACTTATTCCCCTGAATTCAAGTCCATATTCCATTACATTATTTTTCCTGCAAGTCTCTTACCTCCTGGAGGTGCTGACACAGTGGGGACAAGACACCAGGTCACTATTTTTCCACACTCATCAGTCTATGTGAGAGCTGAGCCCCTATTTTCTGCACAGCACCAAACCTCTGCACTCAATAGAGCATGAATAATTCCCTGTGGGACTTTTCTGGGACACTCATCTCAAGAGAAACTGGGAGTTTTGCAAACAAAGTGCAAAAGTCACTTTTTTGACTTCATCTTCACAACTCACTGCTAACATCAAAAGGCCTCGCTGCCCTCATTTTACATGCAGGGAAGTAGGTGCAGACAAAGGCATCAATTTTCCAGATATTTATCTGTGGTTTAGCACTTTATATGTTCAAACACAGCTCCCAGTGACTTCAGTTGTAGCTTGGAGAGCTCAAGACATCTCCAAATCAGGCCCAGTGGGCGTCTGAGTGGAGCTCACAAAATAAATCACTGATAATCACTAATCGCATGGGAAAACGTGGGATAAGACACTTGCCCGCCATTCCTCCTCGTTCTTTGGTTGCCTTGCCATGGCACACTTGGCAATGAGACACTAACAAAGGTTTTGCTTTCTTGGAGCAAATCCCAATCTCCTTAACAGAATTGCAGCCCGCTGCTTAGTGCACGTACCATCCTGTTCACCTGAGAGAGCATTTGCTCCGCAACAGCATTGCTCGGTGAGGTGCAGGAGGAAAACCAGAGGCAAAATGGTATGCTACAGACAAAGACACATCATGACTGTGTTAAAAAAAAAAAAGCCACAAATACAGGCAACCACTTTGGAAAGTAGCCTCAAAATGCAACTTAAGAGATTACAAAAACACCAACATAAAGCCAGTTGAATCTGTAATATGCAGAATTATTATCGCAGCTGAGGGAACACTCATGGCTTTCAGCACTTATAGTTCCCTTTCAGCATAAGAAATGATTGATGCCGGTTGTGTGCTGAGATCTTGCCAGTTGTGTACCAAAGGTCTGGACCATCTTTCCTCCTGTTCCTTCTCCATTCTGAGCCACCCCATCTTGTTCCACTCCCTTCTGGGTTTGCTTCTTTTCAGGACACCAACTGCTGTCCCTGTGCTTTTGCAGCACTGAGCCAGAGAAGTTGGCTTTTTGCTGACTTGATCGCAAGTTGGGCTCATCGCCTTGTACCTGAAGGAATTTATCTTCCTACAAGTCTTGTGCAAGTCAGTTCCAAGGAGAACTTGTCAGAAAGGGTGAGAAGAATTATCACACCTTCCTTTAGCTGTCCAAAATGTACACATCTAGGCTAAACTGAACCTTTGTGTTGCTGCTGTAATCAATGGAAAAAGATAACCAGTTCCAGAGGGTGCTTCATCCCATCCTAGTCCAAATGGCTCAGAGAGGTGACATGACATTTTTCCTTGTGATTGCTAAGCTGCATCTAAAAGGACTTTTCTTCCCTGATTTTTTTGAATGTCTGTAGGCTTTTCTATAAACAATGTCTTACCACAACAAGTTCCTCACATTAGAATGCATCTTGTGAAAGGAAATTTGTTTTGTTACTTTAAAACCTCCCACTTGACCTCTTTTTAGTGCCCCTTAGTCTCTTCATTATGAGAAACAATATTTAACTGCTCCCTTAAATCTTCTCCATGCTGCTTCTGCTTTTACAAACCTCCACCATACTCTCCCCCTGTTAATCTCTGTTCCAGGCTGAAGAGTCTTATGTACGTCACTTTTCCTTGTACAGAAGTTGTTCCATACCTTCAGCCATCTCTGATGTCCTTCACTGTACCTTTCTCTAGTCCTGCCTGTCCTTTCGGAGATGGGGGAGCCGCACTGCACACAATGTGACTGCAGACACACTGTGGGTCTGCAGAAGAAGCCAAGCGATAGTTTCTGATTTGTTATTTATTCCTGCCTAATAATCCCTCCCACGCTGTTTTCCTTTTTGAGCACTGCTGTGTTTGTGCAGTCTGTTTCGGAGATTCTGTTTCGGAGATGTTATGGGGAATACCAGATCTCTTTTCTGGATGGTAACAGCTAACTTAGAGCTTGTCCTTATGAATGTTTCGTAACAATATATTCCTCCATATTTACTACCTTTGAATGTCATCTAACATTTTACCATCTCATTAGTATCTAAAGATCCTTTATTTACCATTTGTACTTGCTCTGCATTTTTACCACCCTGAAGAGAAGGAGCCTTGAAGACACCCTTAATAGATGCCTACCTTTTAGGATCATATCCTAATAGGCACTTAAAGGAAGATTAAACAAAAAAATTTCCAAACAAAAATCTCTGAAAGCAACACAATGATTTCCATGACTTGTGACTCAGGGGAAACATCCAGCTGCCAGCGTAACTTTAGGCCAAATTTCAACTCCTCTTGCCTCAGGCTTCCTCAGCTGTAAAACAAAGATGCATTTATAGTGCATGGCAGAGGCCATTTCCACCTTCAGCCTCACAGGCTGCCAGAGCTCGTGCATGTTCTGAGGATTATACTCTGTCTCACTGAGATTTCTCCTTATGGGGAATACCAAAGTGACTTGTCCAAATAGACAGTTACTCCCACCGTGGAAAAAAAAAAAAAGAAGCCTCAATTTAATAAAATCCCTTAAAAGTATATTCTCCTTTGTAAATAGCTTGTAGGTCTGCAGATCCTTTCAAATGGTCTGAAGCATGGCACAGCAAAGGTTAATCAGTTTTTCTTGTAGGCAAATGCTCCCTCCGGCCTGATCCCCAATGTGTTACAGGTGATACAAGTACAAAGCATCACTGCTGGCTACCTGTAAAAAAAAAAAAAAAATTTCCACATTTCCTCTATCAACCTGTCCAGTATTTTTTACCCAGAGCCTCTTCAAGAGGTATCCCATCATTTGTGAACCCTCCATTCATAGCTCAATCCTACAATAAAGGGAGGCAGACACTCCACCCCACTACATTCAGAAGTGTTTAGTTTGGGCTGTTAGAAGGCAGAGATTACCGGCTGCATGGGCAGAGAATGATTTATATTCATTGTAGGTTTTCATTTCAGATCTACAAGGAGTAAGCTGTCTACTCCAGCAGCCTGGACAGCAAAGGGTGATGCTACATGAACAGGGGATGTGAAGACAGGAGAGACCACTGGATTTCCAGGCCAGCTCCAGCGAGGATCCTTGTCTAGCTGACACTTCGTATTGCCCAAGGAGAAATTCGCCTGTACCAACCACCGCCGAGGCTCCTAGCAGCCGATCCATGAAGCACTATTAACATCAGCCGCCAGAGACTGTCAGTTCCAGTCTGCTGGCCACAGGATGTGCCCCGCGAGCGGTATGATGATGACGATGAATGACAGCATAAGGTGATCAAAACCAGCAGCCTCAACTACTAGACAGCGGCAACCCTGGTGAAGACAGTACCTCTGCACAAGGGGAGGAGAAGGGACCTTTGAGCTCCGTTTTAACTCTGATTAAAGTGAGTGATCAAAGCCTCCTTGTCATACTGCAAGCAGGAGCTGCTCTCTGTTTTGTCTGCATCAGGTGATATGCAGACAGCAAGGCTCAGATGTGAGGCTGTGCTTTTTACCTGAAAGATGGCGTGACAGGAAGAGGGAGGATCACAGGATCATGCCAGAAAATGGCACCCAGAGAGCTGTGACACAACCAGACAGTTTTCTTTGCTACAAGCAGCCAGTGAGTCTTGCCTCTGCTTCAGCAGCTCCCTGGACTGAGTGGGGGGGGCTGGATCCACAAAGACTCATCAGTACCTCACTCCTAGCCACGCTGCCACAACACAAAATCCTCCTTATGGTGCAGAGCTCCAAGGGTCACTACACAGTGCGTAGAGAAAGCTGGTGCTGAGAGATGGGATGATGCTGAGAGATGCTCAGAACCAGATGTACAGCGCGAGGCTGTGCAGAGACTGAGCGAGCTTGGGTCTTGGAAGCAGGACAGACACATTAGTTCAGTGCTTTGCCCACCCTAATTAGCCCAACATCATATGACTGTGTCCATGATCTGAGCAAGCTTTACTTAATGCCTTTGCAGTACACTTCATGTATGGACAAATCAAAGGACGTCCACTGGTCAGAAGAGAAAAGGGAAAGAAGGGATTGAATTAAAGGGATTAAGCAACCGGTCTGGTCAAAGATAAACCACAATTCATGTAGGATATTAGGTCATGAGCTTTCCCTGCCTGAGATTAATCTGTTGCTGCCAACAGAGAATGAACTCCATACCAAGAGTAGGCAACAGGCTAGTTAATTGGGCTTGGGCATGGAAATCATCTCCCTGACGTGGTATGGGGACTTACATTTCCATCTCCCATGTCCAAATCAGAGCATCCTGACCACCAGGACCAGTGATATGACTCTTGGCCAGTCTCTTCTCTTGGAGCTCTTCTGTACAAATTAGTAAATGTTTACAGGACCCCAACTTTGGTGTGTTTCTGATCTGAACTAAACATCTTTATCTAGAAATTGTTTGTGAATAGACATAAAAATGACAACTACTTCTTTTAAGAGAAGGGAAGAGAGGGTGGCCAGCACCAGTATATTGCTCATCTTGCTTCTCCAACAGTGGCTCTACCAAATGAAATCCACCAAAGAAACTGCCTGTGCAGAGTTAAAGAATTTAGCTTATAACCAAAAGAAAACATCCCAGCACTGTTTGGGGAATGATGGAAAACATAAGTAATAAGAAAGGAAAGAGCTATATTATAGCAAAACACATGGAGGGAGTTTGTGAGTCTCTCTGCAGTCAGCATCAAAATTTCTACTAGCACAAGAAAACGAACTTACACTGAATCCATTAGTCATAGTTGAATGAGGTACTTAAGGCTGGACACCTGTCCTGTTGGCTGGACACCTCAAACGGGACCCCAACACTCTCTTCTTACCCAGCAATTGTGCACTCTTTGCTATGCCAGGGAGCATTGTAGGTACGCCTTCATCATATCAAACTAGTCACAGCATACGTACTGTTTGCTGTTTGTATATGAGGAGGGCTTGGTATAAATACTACATTGAAGTTGTGAATAAAATGCTCAGACATTCTGAAATGTCAAAAAAAGCATTGCTGACAGTCTAATAGACGCCTAAAAATAAAAATTAAAAAAAATTAAAGAAGTCTTACACTTATTCCCTAGCTACATTGCACAGTTCGACAAAGCCAATCTTTCTAAGCCTTTATTTCAAGATTCACTTGCATTGAGGGAGATTTGGGAGCAATTACAGTGGCTTTCGCAAACTAGTAATTTTTATATTTACAGTTCAGATACTGATAGTAAATATGACAAAGGGGCACTAAACCTTTAAGTAACTCAAAATATTGCTGTGCTCAGACTAAGGCAAACTGAAAGAGAAGCCAGAAGAATACTTATGCAGACCATGTTATCAGAAACATTTAAGGAGACTGCATTTATAAAGAAAATTCTTACAGTCGGTTATTAGCCAATAAGTGGAGCGGTTCACACAGCAGGCGGCTGGAGCTCTTAGGGAAAATACAATTAGCTTGGTAACAAAATTAAATATAGTAGATCTATAATAAGTGTGAGTAGCTTATAGTAAACCTTAAGGGAGTATTAAGAATTCAATCCATCAATCATCACAGCGTGTAACCACCCCCGGACAACGTTTCTAAAAACCTGTTTGTAATTTTATGTCTGTTCCAGTTACTATATGAATAAAGCTGATCTTTGACTGATTTAAACTGCTATGGCTCCTTGAATTTCAATACAGAAATACTACTTCACACTAGTCTATCATTTTGATATTCTTGATCTTTATACACGTATTAACTGTTGCAATGTTGTAGCTAGACCACGGATAGTTTCCACCTCTGCCAAATGATCTTTGACAAGATTTTCACCAAAATGTGACTCACTTTCTCCATCTATAAAATGTGGACAATGACATTACTTTCCATTATGGCTGCTTAATGGAAATGTGTTGGTAGTGCTGCAGCCAACTCTCCTTTTACCTAACCTAAAGTAATCATGAATAATGCCACAAACTTGGTGAAGTTATTATGGTAAAATCCCAGCACAAGAGAAGACTGCCTCTCCAATCATTCTAAAGAAAAAAGCATCAAGAATATTATTGCAGCTTACAGAAAACTACCCTGTGTAAAAAATTGCTGCCTGCTCTGTCTTACTATGATAATCAAGTCTGGGCTCTGCAGCGGTAATTTGAAATTACAACACGTTCACTCAACAACTTGTCATTCTCTGCAGACTCCCTTCTCCATCACAGGGACAGAAAAACACACCCTCTCTTGGCCCCGCGAAGAGAACCTGCTCCCAGCACGCTTCCAACCATGACAGTGACTTCAAGGCAACCCCAAAATACAGTTCAACTAATTTAACTGCCCTCATGGCCACAGACGAATTTGCTTCTCTCACCCTGGGTGAAGCTCAACACTGATGGGAGTGCTGGTACATGAGTATTCTGGTACTGCTGCCAGACCAACCATTCACAACCCTGCCTAAACTGAATTTTTCCATAAGTTCCCCTGGAAAATATAATCCTCTCTTCTTCCTTCTATTCAAGATCACATTATCCCAGGTAGTCAGAAGTGTCTTCAAGTGGAAATCTCAAGCTATGCTTCCGTAAGATACTGAGACACTGATTGATAAGATCGCCTTGTACTTCCAAAGCCCTCCTGGGGTCTGTAGCCCTGGCGTGTGCTGGCTCCCTTGCCCCAAAGAAACCTGGAAAAACTGCAGTTCCCAGGAATTCATACGAGGGTGGGAAGACTTCTTAGTCCTTGTCTAGGACCTGCAAAACTGCAGAAAGCAAGAGCATGCACTTGAAAGCAGAGGGACATTGGTTTAAGATACCAGCCAGCGAAACACTTGGTGCAAGCACTGTCTGAAAAGCTGCCGCTGTCTGCCTCCCCAACAAAAATGAACGCTACCTCCAGCTGGAGTGAAGTCAGTGCTGGTGGATGCAGCGAGGGTGGGCAAGGACTGCCTGTCACATATAGGTCTTTGAAACAGCTCATTGCTCCCCACGAAGTATAGACAAGCAACGGCTCTTGTTATGGGCGAGTATGCTGAGGCCAACACTGCCATCTCCTTGGCAGCTTCCCAGGTCCTCACCAAAAGCCGCGTCTCTGTCGCAGGGAGCAGGGATCTGTCCGACACGGAGCGAGAGGAGACTCTGAGGACAAGGACGCAGCAGCCTCTCGCCGTCCCCAGGGCGGGATGAGCCCCTGCCGCACAGCCAGCCCTGCGAGGCAGCTGCGGTCTGAGAGAGCAGGTTTGGACTTCTTTTCGTACCCATCTCCATTCATAAATCAGGGAAAGTACTGAAGTGAAAATTCCCACAGTAGGAACATTTTAAACTCAGACAGTCTCCACCCGAGGCAATTACAGAGAGGAGCTGTTAATCACCGAGCAGACAGGGTAACCTTTGAGAACTGTGTGATGAGAATTTGAGGAGCTGGAGTGAAAGTGTTTGCTTGAAATGTTTTGATTCCAGCCCTGTCGTTTCTTTGGAAATATCGATCAAAGGTCCACCTGCTCACAGTTTCCTCTCTAGGTCTACTCAGCAATCATCCAGAAAAAAAAAAAAATCTCCAGAGCCCCCTAACCATTAGTATTATGAAACCTATTTAGAGAGAAAGTCTGCACCAGTTGCTTTTCTAGAGAGACGAAACAAATTTTTCTAGTCCCCATGCCCTGTGCATTTGGAAAACGCACATGTTGACTGAGCTGTCTGTGCAAAACAGAGCCATCATTTCACCCACAGAGACCAGGGGCTGCTCGTGCCCCAAACCAGGGCACACAGCGAGCAGAACTGCTATGGGTGACCCTCCAGCACGTACTTCCAGCACCAGAAGCATGGCACAAACCAGTGGTGAGAGCAATAGAGGAAGGCGTGGACCTCGAATAAGAAGTATGTTTACAATCCACAGGACACTGCTCTGACTCAGGTAATGCAGAACATCCTCCAGGACAGCCCAGAGTAGTCCTTATTCACCTGAATTGTCCTGTTGATTCCTCTAAGGGCTTGAGCAGACCCTTCTCCTTTTCTCTCTCCATTTATACGGCTGAAGGTGGCAGGAGCTCGCTTCTCTTAGCGGAATCAAAGCCTACCTTCCTTTCCCCCCTTCTCCTTTCGTCCTGCCATCACCATCAACGCTCAATCCAAGGATTAGCAATAGATCCAAGGCAAGGGAAAAATCTACAAGCTCAGTTCTCTCAGGTCGGCTGGTGGCTTATTTCTTACCCATTTAATTCCCTAATCCAAACACACAGCAGTGGAGGGTCCATTGCCTCTATTTAAGGCACTCGAACAGAGGCTTGTTAGCTGGCGGTGTTGGACATGCGCCTCCGTTCCCAGGAAAAAACAGACCCTGGAAGCTGTGCAGATGATACAAAAGCTGGACCAAAGTGGACTGAAGCATTCCCAGGCATGATAGACCCTCCTTGGTCCCAGGCTGGCGACTGCAGTGATAGGCATGGAGATGTTCACTAGGGGTTTGATCACAACCAAGGAAGGTCTGTATGAAAGACACTGTGAACTTCAGAAAACAGGGATTCAACTTCATTTTGCTGCCACCCTATGCAGCACTTATTCAAAGGGGCAGGCAGGGTGGATTGGCACGTTTGCCGTGAACAGTAATGGCAAGAGGATGGCTGATAATGCAGAGCCTCCTTACACTGAGTGAAACAGAAGTTCGTCACCTGGGACTGTTCTTCAGAGTGCAGCTCAGGTAAAATCTTTAAGCAGAGCAGCCTTTAATGTTTAATAGAAATAGCATCTTAATCACCGAGGAGCCCCAGGGCCTTACATGAGACATTCTGATTTAAACTGCATTAACTGAGCGCTGTACCCAACTACCAAGATTTATAGATGACCTTCCTCTTACTGCCGGTCATAAACGCTTGAGCCAACGGCCGCTTGGAAGTGCTAGCAGAGATGATTCGTGTCCTTGTGAGAGAGGGGGTTACACTGATTCAAATAGTCTTTGGATCATCCCCTAAATACACCTAGTTAAGCTAGCTATTTTATTAAATCACTGTGCCAGCACATGCATGTATGGATCGTGACAGTTTAGGAGAAGGATATTAATTTTTGATGCAGAGCTGCAGCTTCATTGATGGAGTGCCATCTGTAACATTTAGCAGCGCTGCCATGCCACAGCTACCCCAGTAACATATGGCCAGCTACCACCTCTCAGATCAGGAACCGGTCTGCATATTTGGTGAATTATTCATTTCACTGCAGAGCAGTGCCAGCAGCCTGGGGAGCGACAGCCATGGGCTTTGAGTAGGTATGGAAGGAGCTGAGACCAACAGCTACTTGCTCTCTCACAAGTTATTGCTCTTTTCATTGTTCATTGCTGGCAAGTTTGCATGTAACTAGTGCAAAATTCTCAGTCCTATACTAAAAAGAAAATTAAAAGGAAGGGGGAAAGCTTCTCATTAAAAAATCTAAGCCAGAAAGTCCTTTCATAGCCCAACAATTGCTGCCTACAATATTTCTCCCATGTATCCTCTAGAGCCTGCCCAAAAATTCCCTGAAAATTATGGAAAGCTGCGTGGATCCTCTTTGGCACAAAGATGTCTCATAGATACATCTAAATAAAGTCATGAAACATTGCCACTTACTGGCTTCAGAGGAAGCCTGCACTGCTGCTCAGAGCGTTGTGGTGACTCTCCTGGTACTTGGCAGGCTTCTGAGAGCGGCGGCTCCTGCAGTCCCGAGAACGTCGTCTGGTTTCAGCGTCTCCTCAGAGATGTCTCTTGTGCTTGCTGGAAGAGCTTGAACTCATGACAGGAGCGAGCACAAGCTCGAAATAGAATTAAAAGATGATCCTCTCCTGAGTTTATCAAGAGAGCTTCAGTACAGCTCAGGACAGGACCATCACTTACTCACGCGTGGTTATTGCCGGAGCTGGCAGTGCAGCCTCCTTTGCCGGGCAGCCGGGCTGGTGCTGTGCCGCTCTGCCGCGGCACGGACCCCGGGGAGCGCAGCGTTCATACGCACGACACGCGGCGTGGAGCATCTCCGGGCTCTCTGCCGACCACAAGGCTTTTGTGAGGCAGCGTTCATATTTTAAATACAAAGGCAAGCTCCCATTACAACCCATCCTTCACCCAGGGTGCACTGGAGTCACCTCTAGGCCAGCTCTCCTCTCAGGGCACAGCTGCCATCACGTCTTTTTTTTCTTTTCTTTTTTTCCCCCTTCAATTCCAGCCCTGCTCTGTAACCAAGATGGAACAGGCTTTGCCAGGCTTGAGATAAAGAGATTCGTTTGTGAAGAGCTCACCACAGGCTTTCAAAAGGGACTTAATTAATAAAAATCTCCCTCTGTTTTGTCTGGAAACTAAGAGTTAGTTGTAACTCCTCTTCATGGAGGAACACGCACTGGCTGTGTTAGCCAGGAGGTCATGCACTTCTTTAAGCATCCTCTCGCTTAACCAAGCACTGTTGAGACTCTTTTCCACGGGAAGCTTTCACCATCCATGAACCCATCTGTGGCAGAAGAGACCTGTGACGGTATATGGACCGGTCTGTGCTCCTCTAACCCAGCCCAGGCACCACCTTCCTGCACAAATAGCCCAGCTGATGACTCAGAGCTTAGTGGGCTTCTGGCATGAAGGCAGAACAGTCTGCCCATAAGGCAGTTGGGACAATAATACCTACCTGAATCTTTGCTAGCGTGAATTGGGTCAGCTCCATCACAGCTGATGAAGGTGTGCTGATTAATAAGGTGTGAAGATATCAAGAAGTCTTAGTTGCAGTGAACTTTGGGTTTTTTCGAAGGGACGACGCCTCTAGGATTGGGTCCAAGATGCAGCTAGAGATGTGTGCTGGAGGGTACCAGAGCAGCCATCAGCTGGTGTCCATTTGACTTTCCATAGCCAGACGAGGAAAGCACCTGAGGGTACGGGAAAAGGCCGTGCACTGCCGCTGCTGCGAGTGCTCTCTTGGGAGGTGGGAATGGGCAGGAGAGGAGGGTCTGATGGTAAATGCATGCTCACTTCTGGCTGGGTTGCTGTCAGCATGTCCTCCAGCTGAAGCTGTGATGCCAACAATCAGAGGGGACATCAGTGACAGCCCAGCACTTGGGAATCATGGACGAGAGCCCAGGGCTGCTGGATAAATGGCAACAGATTCACGGGCCATGGAGGTAAACAGCTAATGTGCAAATTATCCTTCGTCAGGCTCAGACCGCTGCCAGCAGCCAGTTCTGCCCAGTGCATCATCCCTACCATCCACACGCTTTCTGCAAAGCGTTATGGGCAGAGAACATCTTACTTCTGTCAAAGTCAATGGCAAAAATCCAATCGCCTTCAGAGAAGACACAACCATATTTATTCTAAAAAATTAATACGCATGCTCTTAGGTGTCATGGTTTAACCCTAGCCGGCAACTA
>NW_009219894.1:0-7434 GCF_000690835.1 Fulmarus glacialis
CCCCCTCCCCCCACCTCCTTATTTCATGTCAAACCTCCGCTGTTTCAGTCTGACAATTGAGGACTCCTTTTTCCTTGCGTTGCATCTCAGAAGAGAACCTGGCTCTGTTTTCGTAAGGACCTCCTCATAGATACTGGAAAGCTGCTACAAGGTGCATACTAAGTTTCTTCTACTCTAAAATCCTCAGCCTGTCCTCACAAGTCTTGTGCTACAGCCCTTTTCGTGGGCCCTCTTGGTGGATCTTTGCTGGGCTCACTCAAGTTTATAATTTTTTCATGTACTACTGGGCCCCAAATGGGTTGCAGTATTCCAGATGTGGTCTAATGAGTGCTGAGTAAAGGGAAACAATTGTTTTCCTCAGGCTACTGGCTAGGCTTTTGTTGATCCAGTGTAGTATGCTGTTAGGCTTCATGGTTGCAAGAGTGCTCTGCTTATTCATGTTTAGCTTGCTCTCTATCAGGACCCACATGTTCTTCTCTGTAGAGCTGCAGCCCTGCCAGTTGTTCCCTAGTCTGTATCAGTGCCAGGGATTTTTCTGTCCAAAGTACAGGACTTTGCACTTGTTGTTGAATTTAATGAAATTCAAAAAAAAATTCTGTCTCTGTGGTTGTTGGTCCTGTCATTCCCCCCCAAATTTGGTGTCATTCTCTAAACTGATAAGGGTACATTCTGTCTTCATCTCTGGTCACTGATGAGGAAAAATATTAGACACGTAAGTTAGTCTCAGTACAGACCTCTGAGAAACTTTGCTTTTAACCAACCTCCAGTGTCACTAACCACTGAACTTCAACTTCTGAGCTCGGTGACCCAGCCAGTTTTTCATCCATCTAGTGGTCCACCCATTTGGATTGTAACGACCCAGCTTTGATACCTACCACTCTCTCCTTATGCACAGATTCTAGTAATTTTATTGTAGAAGGAAGTTGGGCTTATTAGGCTTTTTTTTTTAAAAAAAAAAAAAAAACAACCTTGGTAAAGGCTGGCTATTCCTAGTCCCTGTTTTTTCCTTCGTGTGTCTAGAAGTGCCTTCCAGAAGGACTTGCTCTATGAATTTCTTAGCAACTGAAGTGAAGCTGACCTACCTGTTGTTCCTCAAGTCATCCTTCTTGCCCTTTTGAAAGCGGGGTATGACATTTGTCTTTCTCCAGTTAGAAGAGACTTCCTCTAATCTCCATGACCTTTTAAAGATGATAGAGAGTAGCCTTGAAAAAGTATCAGCTAGTTTTTTCAGGACCTCTGGATGCATCCTATCTGGTCCCAATTTTTTCTTTAGTGTGCAAAACATAGAATAATAATTCAAAATTCTCTCTCATTCATTCACTTACTCTTTCTTAAAAACAGTAAAACCATTTAAAGGAGAATGGTTAAAACTTTTTTGAGTAGCTGTTTAAAGCTCTTTAGCATTAAACTTCTCTGAAACCTAGGATCAGAGTTTCTTGGTAATTGCTAGTGTGGCAACCTCTAGTTACGGTTCCCTGAATGTATCATGTTTGGGCGTATGGATCTGTAAGTCAGGGCATTAGTGGTTGTTCTTGGCTCCGTGTTCCCTTTCCCTCCCGTATGTAGGTATCAGTACTCACATGATCAGTTAGCGAGGTAAGGGTCCTGATGACTTCCCCTTCTCTTCCCTTTACCTCCAACCCTTGTTTTATTTTCTTCTGATCTGCCCTCTGCAGTAGCGTACTTTGCAATTGCCTTGGCACCATTTAATGTTGCACAAGAAATGGAGGTGAGAAGAAACAGGAGGGTGAGACTGAGACAGCCCAGTCCTAAATTAGCTTGAATAGCTATAGAACATCACACCGCCTTCAATTTGAAGAAGTTGAGATGCAGTTTTTATACCTGCAGCGTTTCACTTTGAAGATCCTCAAAACTAGCTCTTAGGTGGTTTGAGCAGATAGAAAGGGCAATATTATTTGGTTTCTAGATAATTCATATTTTTGATATGCAATGCTGTCAATAAAGTTTATTAGGAAGTAATTAACAAGGCAGGCTTATTTTTGTGAATGCCTGCTCAACATTTGTCTTCTGAATTGTATTTCTATCATAGCACTGTCACATTGCTGTCTTGCTTAAAAAGAGAGGTTAGTAAAATTCAGATGATAAATGGAATTAATTTTCTGTTCTACAGTTAACGGCAGAGCGGGGTTGAATTGCACATTCTTCCTTAAATCTTGTTATAGTAGAGGGAGGTGCGTTTGTTGTAAAGTGGGTGTTGAGTAGGATCAGTGATACAAGCTTGTCACTTATGTTCTCCTTGCTTTAAAAACAAAAACTGTGGTTGAACTCTGGTTATGTAACTTGGTATTTTTGATTCAGGTTTGGAGGTGGCAATTATGTGCCTGCTTTTAAATGCTTTGAGGAAAACATACATTAGCTTGTTTTCTGTACAGATAAAAAGATTGCACACTACTGTTTTATCTCTTATCAATATGGAATCAACCAATAATTAGCATAAGAATTTACCGAGTAGTGTATTTTTCTCAAAAAGTACCTCTCCTAGATATTTTACTGAATATATCACCAGGACTTGTGTACCAGGTCTCAGTCAGAGCAGAACGTTTAAGGTGGGAGCATATGCATCTCCTGTTCCCTACTCATCCTTTTGGAGGCGTTTACCAGTTGGATCTTCTGAGAATTTAGTTTCACTGGCTGTTTTCAGTTTCTGTGTATGTCTGCTCTGCAATTCCAGGATAAGAATGTAGTTTTGTGTGAGATAACTGAATGACTTAAAATCAGCTTAGATGTTGTAAGAAAACTTTGGTCTCCCGTACAGATTTTGTTTGTCCCTTTTGGACCTCGGTATGGAGACTAGTTTATATATTTTATTTTGGAGCAGTATTTGGGTGACTTAAATAAAATTAAATTTAAAAAGTGAAATATTATTATTATTCTTCTCACTTGTTGTGAATGAATTAAGCTTTCCAATGTCCATGTTAAGATGGTTGAGAGAAAATATGCTACCCTTTTTTCTGAGAAGTTGACAGAGGGAGCTTGCATATGTGGCAATGTAATTTCAGGGCTGCAGCCACCAATTCTGACTATGGGAAATCTTTGATGTCTATTCTTGGAGATGCTAATAATACCAGATTTGAAACTTCCTGGAGGTCAAGGGTTGGAGGGGACCTGCTGTGTTGTAAATGACATTGCCTTGCTAATTCTGGTGCCGTTTCAAATCTTTCCTAAATGGATTATGTTTTATTTTAAAACTAACTCATTTTTATAACATGTATTCTAATGAGAAGGCTGTTACAAGACCCTGTCTAATTTCCAGCCTAACTTAAATAAGCTTTCTTTTAATATTAGCACTATCTTTTAGCTTAGTCTTCTCCCTCTCTGCCCCACTTCTTAAAGCTTAAGCTACTTAGGATCTTAGTTGTAAAATTTTGAGATGCTTGTAAGCAAAACTGGTTCCCTCTTTTCCCTCCCTCCCAAGAGCCTAGCAGCAGGCATTCAGTAATTCCTCCTTAGCTTTTTTATAAACTTCCTTTCTGGCATGTAACACCTACTGTTGCCAGGATCCTGAGGCTCTCGGGCAGAAATTGCAGCTCTTGCCAAGTCACATTTTGTATGAGTATTGCTATCTCTAAGATGCAATCTTGGCATGCAAGTACTGTCTGATCTTCAAAAGCTATGTCCTAGAGGCCTGTTAACTTCTCAAAGTATGTTCTGTAGGCAGGCATCTGCCAGCTATACAATGAAGTAATCTTGCCTGGGATAGCAACATAAGAAATTGCACTCTTTTGTCTTGATGTGGTGGACAGTTCTGTATTAAATATGTAAGCAACTCTGTAGACAACAGAAATGAGTACAGCTTGATTATAAATTTTTTTATGCCACTTTATTTGCCTTTTAAAATGTATTGTTATAGTATGCCTGTTATTTTAATGTGATGATCTCTCTAAATGTGTTATTGATAATGTTGACTGAGCATTTAAAACCTAGAAACAACTTGAGTTATTGAATTGACAGTAATAGAACTGACAAATAATAGGTAGAAACTTTCCCTTCTTTTACTGTAAAGCTAACAGAAAATACACGGTGACTGCTGATTCATATTGACACACGTGACAGAGTTCCTCTAAGGTTTTTCTACTTTGAATTTGTCGTTATGGTTCTTTCTTGTGATAGAGCAGATTTTGAATTTCTCCATTACTGTTTTGAGTATGGTGGGATTTTGTCCCTGAATTGTCCCCAAAGTTAGTTGCAGGCCAGCCGTGTTTAACATTGGAAAAGCATTAAGTAATACTGAAGGATTCTTAGTTATGTTACAGACTTTGGTTCATAGGAAACATTGTCTATATGATCTGTCTTGAAGGTGACTGAAAGTGACCCTTTCAAATGAAAGCAGGGTGCTATGTCTTGTCACAGGAATGATTGGGTGCAACATGGGTGATGAATAAGAGAACGAGCTGTCATGTGAATGGGATGTAAAACTCAGTAGCTCTGACTTTTGTGTGGACTACTTAAATGTTTCGTTGCAGAGCAGCCTTGGATCTGTGTGTCCTACTTTTTGTCAGAGGCTTATGTTGGAAATTAGTGTTTTTGAAAGTGAGTGTGAGAACATTCTCCACATGAGTTGGCAGTTTTGTCATTTAATTAGTTCTTTGTTCACGCTTTCAAAACTAGACTAAATTCTGCCGAATGTTTTTGCTAAGCTTTCCTTTGATTTATATTCTTCTCCCTTTTTCATTGTGAAAGAGGAAGACTTAAGTTTGATGGTTTCTTCTTTTTCTTTTCTTTTTTAAGGTATACGTTGGTGAGCTTCCTCAAGATTTTCTTCGCATTACCCCAACACAGCAGCAACAGCAAATCCAGCTGGATGCCCAGGCAGCTCAGCAGCTACAGTATGGAGGACCAATGGGTACAGTAGGCAGACTGAGCATTACTGTAGTACAGGTATCAATTGTACCGTCTTTGTACAATTAAGTAATTGTAATTATAATACAATTAATCTTTTTGATCACAAAGATTTTGTGTTGGAATTTGAGTTACTAAATTACTTGTATATAGGGAATGAGTAATTTTTAAAATTTTTGTAGCTTCATGTTTCTGCACCTCAGCATTTTTTCCAGTTGATAGCTGCATTGTGCATGGTGCAGCAATTTCCTATAAATCTTGCTATTACAGCACATAATCAAATAAACCCATGGGTTTTTTACAGTGAACAGGTTTCTCTGAAAAAATTCTGTTAAGAAGGTTTCCTGTAGAAACACTTAATATTGGAAGACATTAGCAATTTTGAGAATGTTGTGGGAAACTGCAGTTGCCTTACATATTTTTCCTTAAGTGACTGCTCTATTCCATCCCCATTTTCTCTAACACATTTGCTGTTTTTCCTAGTGCTTTCTGCAGGCTTTCTTACTAATCACAAATGCATAGTCCTAGCTCTTTAGTTTCTGCTTCCTCTTTTCCCTTGTTATCCTTTCTTTTTTGTCTTGGCAGTACTGTATTATGTATGCATTCATTATGCATAAGATTTCAGGTTTTAAAACTTGTCTGTTTTAACACAGTTCTGTTTATCTGCATTAGCATACCAGATGTCCTTCATATTAACTTAACACACCTCATCTATTTACAAGTGCTGTTTTCAAGTCATTCTCGAAAAACATACCAAAGAGATATTTAGCCTCAAATTTAGCACCAAGCCTGGAATAGTGCATGTGTGGTTATAGCTTCCATGGTGAGATCCTTATTGGGGAGTAAACCTCTATAGGGTCTCCAGGAAAACAGGCACTGATCCTTCCTTTCTATGTCTTTCACTGGTCAGTTTGCTCCTTCAGAGCCAACATCCTTCCTTTGAAAACTGGGGGCAATGCTTTTTCAAAGTTTTACTTCTAAGGGCTAGACTCTTGAACTCATTCATTGCGTTCAGTTGCAGCCTTCTTTCTAGTTCTGAAGAGTTTCCCAATCTGTGTTCAGAGAGTGTAAGATTGGAAGCTTCTTCGGCAACTTTGAACAGCAGAAAGATGTTACCACTCTTAACGCACAGCGGAAGAAGCTTTAGTATATTTTTTTTTTTTCCAGAGCTAGGAATAGATGATTCAGGTTAAACCTCAGGCCTATAAAGAAACAAAATATTTATCAATGTGCCATGTCTGTCTTAACTCTCTAGCAGTTTCTAGCAACTTGTATGCTACTCCATAGGTTGTTAATCTTTGGCTATTTGCTTGGACAGCTTAAAGTGCTTTTTGTCACGGGATGTTGATCCAATCAGTATAGATGGTGGAAGTTCCTGGAGCAGATAAGGGGGCAGACAGTACAGTGTTCAAGAAGGGAGTTTTGCATCTTACTTTGAGTGGCTATGTACAGAAACATCCAGATTCCTGTTTGGATTGGTGAACTGATGGAGTTGATACTGGTCTTTATCAGGTTCAATCCTTGTTTATTTTTAGGTGCTTGTGCAGAAATAAATATTTATCTTGCTTGAAGAATAAAACCTAATGGCTGTTCTTGATGCCATGTCTGTAAGTAACCACTTGTTATAGGATCACAGGATAGTTGAAGTTAGAGGGGACCTCTGGAGTTTATTTTGTCCAAACCTCATCCCACCTCTACCCGCCCCCCCAGGCCAGTCCCTTAATTGAGGATTAAGGAGGATGTTATATACAAGGAAAGGCTGAGAAAGCTGGGGAATCTTATCTACGATTTGTCCCTGCCATCAGGTATTTACAAAGAAGACAGCTAGGCTCTTTTCAGTGCTATCTAGAGGAAAGACAAGAGGCGCAGCAACCACAAATTGAAATACAGCAAACTCTAATTAAATATATGAAAAACTTTTACTCTCACTTTTTACTGTGAGAGTTGTCAGATATCAGAACAGGTTGCCCAAACGGGTTGTAGAGCTTCCGTCCATGGAGATGCTCAGAACTTGCCTAAGCATTCGAACCTGCTTTGAGCAGAGAGCTTGGACTAGACAATCTCTAGAGGTCCCATCCAACCTCAGCCATTCTGTGATTATATGAAATGCTTAATTGTGTTAGTGGCCCTTTGCTGGACTCGTTCAAGTATGACCACGTCTTCTGCTCGGCAGCCCAGAGCTAAAGAGAACAGTACTCCAGGTATGGTCTCCCCAGTGCTGAGTAGAAGGGATCATCTTCCTTGACCTGCTAACTGTGCTTTTCCTAATGCAGCTCAGGATGCCGTCTATCTTCTTTGTTACAAAGGTGCATTGCTGGCTTATTTCCAACTTGGTGTCCACCAAGACACCCAGGTCCTTCTCTGCAAAGCTGCTCTCCAACCGGTTGGCCCACAGCCTGTAGTGGTACATGTGGTTATTCCTCCTCAAGGGCAGAATGGTATATTTTCATTTGTTGAACTTTGAGATTCCTGTCTGTGCACTTCTCCAGCCTGTCAAGGTCCCTCTGAATCGCAGTACAACCCTGTGGTGTCCCAAGAGATAGTCTTTTGTACCTGTCTGAGAGTTTATGCAGG
>NW_009219894.1:7445-11294 GCF_000690835.1 Fulmarus glacialis
GAATGCTGTGGGAATCTTGGCTGCGTATTGAGGCATGTGGCATTCCGGGTAGGAGACTACCACGGTATAGTTAACCTGTGGAACATGAAAAGCTGGTTTAAGTCTTTTGTATTTAAATATGTGTTGATAAAGTATATAGAGCAGCATGCCTTAATTCCTGTGCTAATAAACTGGTGGAAGATCGGAAAATGTTTTTGGGAAGGTAACTTACTGCTTTTTTTTCCTTACAGATATATAGGAATGGTGGTGAGTTTGTCTAAGCACAGTTGATTGTGTCCTCTTAAATTACTAGACAGACAATTTATATGCCTTTTTTTCTTTTGGTGAAGTTTCATGGTAAGATGCTTAATCTCGGGACTTCAGAGTCTAGAAAGCGCATAATTTAGGTGCCAACTTTCCTACTTTAATTGTTAAGCCCACATTTACAAGGAACAGTTTGAGACATTTCTCACCAGCTCTACTGTATGAATTACTGAACCAACATGTGTCCTGAAGGAGAAAAGAGCTTTCCAGGCCAGAGCTGCAGCCATTGTGACTAAATCTTATGCAAGTTTCAACTGTTCCAGTTCTTTAAATTTCCTGTAGGTGGGAGGCATCCTAGGCACCACAAATGTCCTGTAGGTGGGAGGCATCCTAGGCACCATATTTCGTTACTTGTCTTACTATAGAAAGAACTATAGGCTGTTTAGTACAGGTCAGAGAAACAGCATGTCCAAAAAGTCGGATTTCTACTTTGGCACAGCTATGCAACAGTACTCAGTGTTGTCTTCAGGACTGTCATCAACTTGTTTTGTTCTATTCCTCTGATACTACAGCAAAAGTATGTTGGATATCTTCTGCTTCTATACAGCATCTGTTTTTATAGTAACGTAGAACTTAAGTTGCCCACTGAATTAAGTAGTATCAAATACACACACTGAATTAAGTAAGTTTTTTAATCACTTTGAAAAGTATGATCTGCTAGATTTTATCTCAATTGAACTGCTTTTGCAGTTTGTGCTTTCCTATTGTGTGATGTTCGTGAAGCTACTGGATCTCTGTATTTCATCCTTTAAAAGTACTTCAGTGAAAGAGGACAGGCTACCTGTCGCATTAAGTTTATGATTGTATATTGGAAAGCAGATACTTAGGCAAAAATTGAACTTACTACTATTTCCTTGTAATCAGGTATCGTTTAGTTTGGAATGAAGTAACTTATTTTAGCTATGGTGAAGATGTGTATTTTCTATAACAGAAGGTTAAAAAGAGATTCCCTTTTCACGGTCTCCCAGACATTTAATGGTGTCATTGGCTGTTCTGTGTTTTAATCTGAATGCTGTTTTTCTTAATTTTTTTTTTTCCTGTCTACCTCATAATTGAATCTAGACCTTTGTTCAACATCTGATTCTCTTTGTGAACTAATAGTAATTAACTTCTCAAGTTAATGTAAATATTATACACTTATAGGCTTTCTTTTCTTTCCAGGCAAAATTGGCAAAGAACTATGGAATGACCCGCATGGATCCATATTGTCGAATACGGCTGGGGTATGCTGTGTATGAAACTCCAACAGCACATAATGGAGCCAAGAACCCCCGCTGGAACAAAGTTATTCAATGCACTGTGCCCCCGGGTGTGGACTCTTTTTATCTGGAGATATTTGATGAGGTCAGAACTACTATCTATTTTTCATCCCCTCTCCATCTCCTGTTTGGACTGAGGTTTGGGTGGAATCTTGCAAAAAAGGATTGAGTTACCAAAGGCTGTTTCTTCGCTGTGCTCTCTGGGAGGTGATGGAAGTTTTTCAGAATCCCAAGAGCAGCAATGCATAAGGCTTCGCTCTTTCCCAAGAACGTCCGAGCTGTTACTTTTCCTTTGGTAGCTGATAAGGGGCCTTAGCAGGGTTCCTTGCAAAGGAAGAGAAGCAAAAATGTCTGAGTGGTGTTTAAGCTCTTCTTCGCTATCACAATGCCCTGCAGCCTTGTATTCTGTACTGTCCCTATTAAAAATAGCTTGTTTATACAATGCTGTTTTACTCAGAAATTCTTCAGTGTTGTTCTAACCCAGGAGGAGCTTGGAAGCTTTCCCAAGCTCGGAAATGCTGAGAATAAAACTGTCAGATATAGACTGTGTGTAGTCACTAAGATTTATTAGCAGAAACATAACTTAATCTATACTTGCCTGAATTTCATTCCAAGTGGGCATGTAGGCACTTGTCTATGCTTTACTTAAGACACAGTGGTAATAAATACCTAACCTCTGAACAATTTCATTTTCTTAGAGATTGAATGGGTCTGATTAACAGCTCTGGTAGGTAATCTGCTCTGCAAAGCTTTTCTAGAAGAGTACTATCTTGAATTCTAGTGTGGTGTTCTGCTAGATGTTGCTATTGTTGGCAGCAGGGAGTATGTGCCTGCATCTCAGCTGTTCCAGTTCAGGATATTGACTTGGACTTAGCACAAACATACCTTCTTGAATGATTTAAACTAAGAGTCTACAACTGAGGCTAAAGTCGGTGGTTTGCCTTTTTTGCTGCCTCTCTTACTGTGTGTAGTAAAACTTGACGCTGCACCAGCTGTGTGGTCATTACACAAGTGAGGCTTTTGGATGCTATTTTGTGGGCTTAGTTGATTGGTTGAAGTGTCTGTTCCATTGCTGCAACAGGGGTGGCAGATCAGTACTTGTATCTGCTCTTGAACTACTGGAGTTCACAGCCTATCATAGTAGTGTAAACAGAAGCTGTTTACATTCATTTAATGGCCTCTGATATGATGTCGCTAGATTCACACAACTAGTATGTTGTATTTTGAGAAGTGTTCTGCCTCAGGTTTTCAATTTCTTATTATTAAATATCTGCAATCAATCTATAATCCCACTTAAAGCATCATTCATCCTTGTTGGAAAGGAGATGGCTAAAATATTACCGACACTTTAGTAATTTCAAAAGGAATAACTTAAAAATAAAATTGGCAAAATGAAGTAGCATGGAACTGAAGAAAGTGTTAGTCAAGAATAATTAAGATATTGGTTTTTTTCAGGACAATTAACTTGATAATATTTTTTAAATTATATTCCAGCGGGCCTTTTCAATGGATGACCGCATCGCTTGGACACACATTACAATTCCTGAGTCTCTGAAACAAGGAAACGTGGAGGATGAATGGTATAGCCTGAGCGGAAGGCAGGGTGATGACAAAGAAGGAATGATTAATCTGGTTATGTCGTATACGGTAAGCCAAGTTTGGGGTGGGAGGAGGAAAGGAGAGAATCTTCTTGGGTAGTGGGAGGGAAGTATTTTAGTTTGAGGTAGAAGTAGTTCCATTGTACCTTACTGGGTGTTTGTGTGTGTTAGCATTTAAAATAATTACACTTTACTTTGGGAATAGCAGTCAAAAATATTAGTTAAGGCAGTAAATACTTTTTGCTGAGGTGGTAAATGGGTATTTATTTATCTGGTTTTGCAATTACAAAAATTCAGCATATTCCTGTGCTAATAGAAGTATAAAAAAGAAATCCTCAGTCAAATGGTCCGTTGTCATTTCTAATTTAATAATAATAATAACAATAATTATTATTATTTTTAAAAAGCTTAATGGAATCTAACAATAACTTATTTTTCCCCTAAATCTTTAGATAAGGGGAATGTCAATTTAAAAGCAAAAATAATGGAAACTCTTCTCTGTTCTTTCAGGATAGTTTGAATGCTCTTTCTGCTGATTTTGTTTTTTACTTCCATTCTGGTTCATTTGGTGCTCCTAGTCATGAACTGCTCACTTACACTGGTCCATTTAGCAGCTCATGGACTATTCTGTCATCTGTCACTTAAGTAGCTGTTGGATAAGTAGCTGTTGGATAGCATGTGTAACATGT
>NW_009219894.1:11308-20358 GCF_000690835.1 Fulmarus glacialis
TATACATGATCAAAAGTTCCAAGTTGCTGTTAAGTGCCAACTGGGAGCAGATATTCCCTGCTGTTTTGAAATTCACATTCTGCCCCACATCTGAACAGTTGTTCCTTTACCCCTAGGAGAAATGAGTTCGTAATTAACCTTTAAAACTGTCTGCCCATGAATGTACTGTACATAGAATCTGACCTTTTAATATTTTCCAGGATCAAACTGAACACAAAATTGTGGTAGTAAAAGGGAATGGAGTTAAATTGATACTTTGTTTAAAGTACTGGTTTACCTCAAAAATAATTGGTTTGAACTAAAATTTGCTTCTAGGAGCAGTATACTGCTTTTAATCAAATTCAGGTTTGCTCTAAGTTTTCATTTATAATGAGTATGTAGTATATTCATTTCACAAGAATAAGGCATGAAAGCTGAGTAAACCTGTATTTTAAAATAATTTGCTTCAGTAACAAAATTTCAGTGGCAAAATTTATCAAACTGTTGCAAAAGGCTAGTTTGACATGATGTGTTTATATTGATTTACAGGCAAATTAATGGTCATTTAAAAGGATGGTAGTTCAGTTACTTTGCCAGAGATTTTGCTTAATATAGATTAGCACTTAGTATAGTCATATTGTAATGTTGAACATGGAACATGGATTTGCAAAGTCACGATTTTTGCTAATACTGTTTTAATTGTTTTAATTGCTGGTTTAGTCTTTTCTATTTCTTGAGTAGTTCTAATCTATTGTGGTTTTTGTGTCAAGTCTTTGCCAGCTGCCATGATGATGCAGCCCCAGCCAGTGGTCCTCATGCCCACTGTATATCAGCAAGGAGTTGGATATGTGCCTATAGCAGGTATGTTTTCTCTCCTTGAAGACTCTTAAAACTTCCAGATGAAGGATTTTGCAGAAATAACTACCAAATTTCTCCTGCTTTTCGGAATGTAAAGGAAACTATAAATGATTTTGTCCATGACCACTTTTCCTGTGATACATTTTTGGGAGGAGAAGAGTGAGCAAATTAAGTGTAGGTCTGCTTTCAGCCTTGTATCCTGCGTAAAGGAGCTGCATGAGTTTAATTAAATGGATTTAAATGACTATCAAGTTGGAACAAGTGGCTTGAAGGCTTCTTTTTTTGAGTGTTTATTTTAGTCGGATGTCAGGTCACTGAATAACTAAGTATCTAGCAGCCTGCACTCTAATACAACGTGTGCTTATTTAAATGGTGGCAATCCATGTGTGAAGCTGTTCAGACTTCAGAAAGTGCAGCAAATGACTTGTGCTGTCAGAACTGCAGCTTAAATAGCCCATAAAAGGATTGACTCTTCTGAGGTCTTTGAAGATGCTTTGAAGATGCTGCTTGCTACGCAGCATGTGAAGAATGAAAAATGTTAGAGAGCTTTGAGATAGTTACGTAAATACAACAAGAAGAGCTAAAGCAGGTATTGTCAGTTCTCTTAGTCTGTGCAAAGTAAGTTTTGGATTTGTATAGAAAGATGCGTTAACTTAGGTTTTGCAATTTTTCTATCAAAGCTGAAAAGTTTAAAGTATGTGAATAAGCTTGAATTCGCCCTACTTAGATAACTGGTAAGTAAAGTTCAGGGGTTTTTTGTGTGTTTCACTTACAGCTCTTAAAAGCTCCAGTTTGTTGTATGGACATTTATTCAGTAATATGTGTACTTTTTATGGAAAATAATATAAATTTACATATTTTGAATTTCTTTGCATACAAGTGTATGAATGAGTGATAGAGTGTGTGGGATATAATTGCAGTGCTAAAGGCTGACACAACAGATTTCTTTTTTTTTTAAAAAGACTCAATTCCTGATTGAATTTAAAATTTCATTCTGTGTAAAAACAAACCTCCCCAACAGAAGACTGCATATGTAACTTGAAGAATCATACCTCCTGTTTCATTTTTATAGAGTTAAGTTAGAGCAAAACGTGGAAAAGTTTGGTTACATACTTTGTTCCCTGATGAAGACATGCCGTTTGCTTCATTTAAAGTGCTCTTATCTCTATAGCTTAATTCTTAGGATTTAAGTCTTGCTTGCTTTGCCAACGAACTAGTTTCAACTTGTGTGTGCATCCTGAAGTGTGATTCCATTGTGGTAAGCCAGACTTCTGTGTAGCTTTTCTGTGTTTGAATTAGATGCCGTATCTTTTTTGCTTGTAGTTTCATCGCATCCCTATATACTGAAGCACTTAGTGAACTTCAAACATAGTTATGTCATGTATGGTTAAAAGAAAAACAATAGCTAGGGTGGTATGTATAGCAATATAATAGAAGTTGCTATAGAATTTCTTGAACAGATCAAAATGAGAATATTCATATTGCAAAATTACTGTGCCAGAGTACAAACAGTAGAAGTGAGGAGACTGGTTTCAGGAATATTTGAAACTACACATAGAATTGAACAGATAAAACTGGTACTAGGCCTTCAAAGTTGAACAACAAGTACAGTGGTGTATCTTGGTGTTCTGTAAATTTTTTTATTTTTCTTGAGAATATTTTCAGTAATACGTATTAAATCTACTTGGACAAGTGAAGAAGTAACTAATATTTAGCAAGTGATAGTAATGCCTGACATTTTAGCATATAAGAATTTGGCTTTATGTAACAATTTTATTGATCTGTATGTTGCCCTTCTACAAAGATCCAGCATGTTTGTTTTCATTACTGTGATGATAATCTGTATTAAAAATTCTTCCCGATTCTGTGACTTGTATATTTAAAGCATTGCAAAGTCCCACCCCTCAATTTGAACTTTTCTTTTGTTTTGGGAAACTTGAATGTACTTCCTTGGCTGTATAAATGCGAAACTTATTACAAGCCACCTTTGGCGTATTTAGATTTTTTTAATATATTTTTGGGTTTTTTCTTTTTAATATTACTGTGCTTTGTGTTTGCTGTTCTAGAATTTCTGTATGCACCATCAAAATTTCTCGAAGTACTGTGAGTTTTAAAGCTTTTTTTTTTTTTTAAAAGCTATTCACTAATCAGTGACTCATAATAATTAGATGGATGGTTAGGTTTGGACTTTGAAAGTGACTTGACTTCAGAATACTTTTGCTGTTTCATACATTTAATTGTATGGCTTAATAAAAATAATTGCAAATTATAAAGGAACCAATAGTGCATCTTGGAAGACATGGTGTATTGTCAGAATGTTTTGTACATACTGAACTAGATGCTCCTCCTGGATTCTGTAAACTCTTTCAGAAAGGTGCATGCAAACTACTGGCCTTCCCTCCCCAGCTGAATTGATTCTATGATTCTGGGGAAACTCTGCTGGTACACTTTCTCTGGAACACCGTGCAGAGTCATCTTTCTTTTTGAGTCTGCTTCAAGAAGGGCAATGGCAGGACGTTAGTATGCTCCGCAGGAATATCCACCTTCTTCCCATCTTCTTAGTTCAGGTTTTTTACCTATCCAGTTAAATGAGTGTAGTCAATAAGCAAATGGAGGACATTCTGGTGTTGGGCAAGACTGTTAGATGCTAAGTCTTATCTATGGTGGAAATACAGTGTGTGGACCAAAATGCTTATCCAGACAATTTAACAGTTATTTGTTGACTGTCCAAAATAATTGTGCTTTAAAGAGAGATGGTGTTAAGTCAAATTTAGCTGTCCTGAATGCCAAGCTGTTTTTTCTGTAACAGAAGATTTCTGTTCAAAACTTAGTATGCATAACTAACCTTCTAATTAAGGTTGAAGCAACTAATTCCTCTCATACGAATCTCTATCACACAAACTGAGGTAAATAGTAGTAGCAAGCAGTTAGTCACTGTGGTAAGCAGATGAAGCTTGAAATGCTGACACAAGTAATGCTTTTTTTCCCACATTTGATGGTACATGTTACAGAACTGTGATGTAAGCAGAAATGGCCACAGAATATTCTTGCACCATGTTAATTCATTTCAAAAGTTTTAAAAATTAAAAACTGCTGACAATACCGCTAGTTGCTACAAACTATAGTTGCCATAGATGATATCTATGTATTGGGTTTGGGCAAATTTGAACTTGTCGATCCTGTTGCTCTTCGAGTTTATCTACCATTTCTTCCTGTTTGTTTTTTTAAAGATTACTTAATTTAGGCTGTAGAGTGTTGTGATATATTGGTTGCTTACAGTCCAAGCTGATCTTCTTGATAGTGTATCAAAGATAGTAAGCTAAAAGAAGTTAGTTCAATGAAGCAAGCTATATTTATCAGCTAAGTATTCATGGGATAAATAGGAAATCTATTTGTACTTAACTTATGATAAACACCTCTGTAAAAAGTAGGTTAAAACCCTATGTGTTTCAGGGCTCTGTCAGAGTCCAAAATACAGTTTTTCATTGAGGCAAAGTTGTGTGTATATGTACATTACTCCTTTAGGTGTGTGTATTGAGTTTCATAGGTTAGCTTGTGATGTTACTGGTATTTGTTCAGAAAACCATGGAGGTATGTTGTCCTTTGTGGGCTATAAAATATAATCCTTGCTGCAAACAGCTGGTGGGTTACTTATTTTGAAAACACTTTCTCTAATTGTTACTTCTGTAAAAACAGCACATTTAGGAAACTTGTTCAGAACGCAAATTAGTTGGGAGACTGAATCCTAGCAGCACTTAGGTTTTGATATTAGATAGCTTAGGTTTTACCCAATTGCCTCAGTTTATCCAACTTTCACCTTCGGAAGCTAAATGGTTCATGTCCTTTTAAAAATAGATTAATATTTCTTTCCCATGTCTTATTCCTTTCCCCTTGCCCCTTCATTTTCACCTATCTTTAGGGCTTGAGTACTTTGCTCTGGGTAAGTTTCCAAGCTCTTTTCTCACTCCCATCCTCATTGACTCAAGAGTCTTTGCATGAACTTACCTAAACAGCTTTATTTGTTACAGCAGACTGTATCACAAGGTATTGCCACTTGAATGTCACAATAGAAGAATTTAATGCATCTCCTGGAAATTGTTAAAGCCCTTCTAACCTGTTGGAATTAAAGACATGTGCACAGCTTCAAGCTATAATAATTAAAGTAATTGGTGATAGTGGTGTTGATGGCTAAAACGTGATGTTGATATTCTTCTGCAACTGTTGTATGTCAGTGAGCTATTCTAGGTGATAGTACGGGTTTCCTAGGAGAGAAACTTTAACCTTGCAGTTGTTCTGCTACTGCAAGATTTGGGGAGAAGCAGTTAATGTCGTGACTTTTTGTGAACTTGAAAGTGAAGAACTCAATTCTGCAATGACATTGAGAAGACAGCCTGCCAGTTGCCTTCTGTTAATCTTCAAATAAGCCTTTTTTCTAAAAGATAACACTTTTTTCATCAGTGTGTATCTTTCATGCACATCTGTTTTAAATCCATGTCAAATGAGCATCTGACTTGAACTCTAAAAGCAAATTATGTTACAGGAAATCAATTCTCCTTCAATTTAAACTCACTTTACTATGACACCTTTGATTTTGAATTGTGCAAAGATATTGTGATATCCTTAACTTGGATAAAAGCATTGGTCTTCAACCAAGTACGTTCAGAAAATTCTAGAATTCTGTGAGATAAAATGTCGTTTCTTGATACTCTGAATTTCAGAAAGATGCTATAAATAAAACTGATGTGGTTGTCGCAGCGTATTTGGTTTATTCAGAGCAGTGGAACTGTAGAATTTCTCTGTGGGTCCATATGCTTCAATTTTCTAGTAGTTTGCAAAGAAGCAACATTTAGAAAAAATTGAGATGATGGCATCCATATTTTAGCACTGAATTTTTTTCTGAAGCAAGTATCATTAAGACCTATTTGTATATTTTAAAAAAGGTGATACTGATTTCTTCCTTGAAATGAAAGAATTCGTGCTGAGAAGGTTCGTGAGTTTACTCTGAAAGGGTCTATGCATGGGACAGGGTACTAATGAGTTAAGAAATTAAACATAGGGCACTTGACTGAATAAGAAAATAAAATAAAAAGTGTGTAATGCCTTGTGTGCAGTTAGAAGAAGTTTACCCTGTTATTGCTGCTTTGATGCTTCCATTGCTGCTCGTAGCAATTGACTTGCTATTGTACATATTCATTTCATGTATTGGAATGTCACTGCTTATGCCAGCATGTTTGTCATTGCCATTTCACTGAATCGGAAAACAGTGCTCCATTCTTCTGATTTATAACACTTACCTAATATCTGAGAGCAACACAGGAGTGTGCAATTCCATTTATAGTGGATTCTTATGTGGTTTAGTTTCAGTTTTCACCTGTTAGTGAAATAAGGTGCTTAATATGTAAAGCAGCTTTTTACTAAACATTGATAATTTTGAAGTTTATTGTAACTTCCTCTAATGACTGTATATATATATATATTTGCTAAATTTTAGTGCATAGTTCTTTAAGTTTATGTTTAAGTCTTGCTTACTATTTTGTAAATCAGAAATTATGGATGCTTTTACTCTTGAGTGTGGAACAAAGCAAAAAGCCAAGGTACTCTTTAAATTGGTATTTGTATAGCTTGAGTGTTGAGTTTTGTGAAAGTAAGCATTTATCATGGAAATATTTATTAAAAATCACTGTCCATTTGTATACAGTGTAGTTGTAGATAGCATAAACTAATTACAGAACTGTCAGAGCTGAGAAAATGGATTTTGAAAATTCTTAGTGAAAAACAAAGCTATCAAGAAATTTCTTGTCTCTAAAATTGGGTATTTAGATTGAAAATACTTCTTGAATACTGCCTGTGCAGATGTCTGGCTTCATAATTATCTTGTTTTGATGAAAGCAGTAAGGAAAACTGTGTGCTGGTCTTGATTTTTTTTGACACTGACAAGACACTGAAACTTTATTGGTAAGTTGTAGAATGCTGTGGTACTCGAAGTGAGCCTCGTGTTTCATTTGGATTAATATTTTAAACGGATCTCCTGTATGGACAGTTCCTACACAATTTAGGCTGATAGTTGGATAATCTTAGGGTGCTGATGACTTACTGAAGAATATTAGGAAGCTTGTGTTAGAAGTAAAACATTAACTTCTGTTGCTCTGTTCTTTCGGGTACTTTGCAACTTTATTTTTTGAGGCCATAAATCTTTGTTCACCTCTTGTAAATGCCTGGATTGTTTGTAGGAAGCGTGAGGAATGAGTTTAGACTTGTTGAAGCTATAGGAGAGAGAATTTGAAATACTGCTGGATATGATTATTGGGTAAAGTGTATTTGGGTGTTGGTGAGGACTGCATAGTGGTTTACCTCCAGGGTGCACACATGATCTGATTTGCCAGATGTTCAAACACATACTGCCAGACAGAATTCCAGGGACCATGGTCCAAATGGCATAAGAAGCTCTAGAGCTAAAGTTAAGGCTGTTGCAGAAGAGGTGATAGATATCCTTGGTAGTGGTGTGATGCAAATGGCTGGGCAGAGACATGGTTCCAGTGTGTACGTAATAAATTTATGGTGAGAGGGACATTTCTTTAGTTGCCAGCATGAATTTTTTCGAATAGATGCAGCCTGTACATTAGACTTAAAGCATCTAGGTTCCTTTTTTTCTTGTAATGAAACTTAAGATGATTACAAGGGGAATTTTTAAAATCAAAATTGGAGAACACTGGTAAGTATGGAGGTGCTTACAATTCAGTAATGCATCCCTTCAGATAGGACAGGAGTCCAAGTTGAGGAAAGAAAGAAATAGCAAAGAGTACATTAGGTAAAATCTCAGTTGCAATGCACACAGTCAGTCTATGTTCAATTACAGTACCTTGTCAACCAGAGTTTATGTAAGTTAAGATGAGTTTAGCTGATCCAACCTTGAATTTTAAAATATCATTTTTAAAGCTGATAGAAGAACGATAATCACTGATATGCTAAAATACTTGTGTGAGTTAGAATGAGCATAGACATTTCTGATTAAATAGTTACAGATTAAAGAAAATCTTGAAGACAAGGTAAGTATTGAAATCGTTCTTTGGTTAAAGAAAATCTTGAAGAGACAAGGTAAGTATTGAAATCGTTCTTTGCTTTTTTCTTTTTTTTTTTTTTGAGGTGTTAAGTCTGAATAGAAGTAGTATAATATAGTTGCAATACATTTGATCACTTTAGTACTTTAGTCGTTATGCAAAGAGAGATAAGGCTGCAAAGAGGCACACTTGAAAATGATGTCGGTTGTAGATCTGCTTTATGATATGCTTTTGAGCAGTTAGTCAGAACTCAGTAGCAGAGAAGCAGCTTTTGATCTACTCCTGAGTAATATATGAAACCTGGTCCAAAAAGTACCTTATTTTGAAGATGTGTAATAGTGGTGACCCAAATGTTCATCCTTTGTTTAACTTAAGGAGAAGTATTTAAGGTCAGAGAAAGAAAGCTAAACAGGTGAACTAAAAAATATGTAAAAAAAAAAAGTTGTTAGCTGCTCAAAGTAAATGTATGCCAAATTTAAAAAAAAAAAAAAAAAATGGAGAATCCTAAAAAGTCTCTGCAGTAAAAACAGTAAAGTAGGTTTCTGCCAAAAATCGGTAGGTCTGCCCACATGAGGGGATGTGAGAGAGTTAAATTATATATTAAATCTAAACTGGTATTAAGGTTGGCTAACAAAGCCTTTGAAGATCAAACGTGTAAGGAGTTGAGAACCTAAGAAGCAGAGAACCTAGAATCATTTAGGTAATTAAGTGACTATAAAGATATAAGTATATAAGGGAGTACCAAAAAAAACAGTTGGAATGTGAGACCATAATGGGGGGAGGAAGAAAGTGTTTGGGTTTGTCCTTCTTAGGAAGGAATGCCTTTTTGTGGAGAGGGATCCTCAGGTTATTTTAGAGTTTAACACTAATTGTTAAGATGATCAGTAAGAAAATGCAGGTAAGATAACATTTATTGCCAGTCTTGTATTTTGGATTTTTGTTACCAAATGCGGTATGTAACCTATTGATTAATTAGTCTTGCTTTCAGAGGACTGGAGGATAACAAACTGCATTTTTTTTTAAAAAAAACAGTTCTGAAGTAACTGTTTTCCCTATTGCATAAACTGATTAAAACCTATGGAGATTAGAACAAGATTTAAAACAAACAACTAACTAGGTAAACTTTAGAAGGAGGTGATGTGGTTACGTAGGGAA
>NW_009219894.1:20389-39005 GCF_000690835.1 Fulmarus glacialis
ACCTTAGAAATTATAGGTGTATGAATATGTGGGTAAGAATGATGTGGTCTGTGTATATCATCAGCTGCATTTTGAAAATGTTTTTTGCTAAGGACTCTTCCTATCATATGATATTCTGAGACAATAAAGGTCCTCCTGTGGTTTAATAGCTATTTTGAAAAGCTGATGAACAGATAAAAATAAGTGATGAGTCATCCCCTAATGGAGGGAGGCCTTTGGTGGGGTGCATCATATTTTTAAAAAACTAATCGAGGGAAGGGGACTAATAGAGAATTTGTCAAAACAAAAACTCTTAGCAGTTTTCTAAGTCTTTCTGACTGCAGCAGGTTGCAGAAGGATCTCATTATAGCAAACGTGAAATAAAATCACATATTAAGGCTGATGTTAAAGTATTGTGTGTAAAGAAAAATCTTAACTAATACATATTTGGTGATGATTTCTTGATGGTCATTACTACACATAAAGATCTTTGAACTACTGTGGACTATTCTATGAAAATACCAGGTGAATAGTGTTTGAAACAGTGGATGAAATGCTTGAAAGCAAATAGAGAACAAGTACAAAAGCTTTATCATGCTGCTGTATGAAGCAGTGCCATGTTTGCGTCTAGATGCAGGTAGTTCTCCTTGTCCTACCTTAGAAACAATACAGCAGAACCGGAAAAGTAACACACAAAGGTGTGGGACTAAGATAATTGGAGGTCTGGAACTATTTAGAGAAGAAATGAAATACGCCATTTTCAGAAGTGGTAACAAAAGACTCCAGATGTATACTATTTCTGGTTGCACTTCTATAGAAACAAATGGTGATTTTTTTCAGCAATGAATCTGTGCTTAATTAATGATAAAAGATGTTAAGGATGAAAAGGGACTTTCGTCTAGTAATTCCTTTTAATAGGAATTAGGAAACTCATTTTCTAAAACTGTCTTTATAAACTGACAGTGCTTTAATTTTACACAGACATAAAAGAAGTTAATGAAAAATGTCAGATTAATTTTGTCCTCTGGCAAGGAACGGGGAAAAGCAGTGTGTACCCCTATAGGCATAAGAGGAATTGCTCTTTTGCCACTTTTGTCACTTTGCAGGCTGAACTGGATGGAACTTTAACCAGGGAAAAACATTTGCTTAGAGTTTGCTTATGAGTGTGGTCCAGTCTCCTAGTGGACCTAAGTACTTTGCTTTCCTTTGAATGCAATGGAGATTGCATTAATTGAATTTCTAAGTATCAGTTATGTATTTTGCTGATGTAAAACCATCTTTTTCATCACAACATAAATATACTAGGAACTAAAGTATGATGGGTGCCTTGCTTTTGGGGTTTAGAGCGGAGTTGGGGGGGAACACCCCCACCTTTCTGTGGTGCCCTTAGTGTTTGGTTAGTGATTCATGTGTAAACCTGCTTAATGCGAGTTGTACCTAATTTTGAGCTGTACCCGTTGCCATACTGTAGTTTACCACTTCTGGAAAATAACTTGGGCAGAGAACCTGTTTCAGAAAAATGTATTCTGATTGCAGCAGTCTAGGTATAATCTCTGCAATCTTTTTCTTTTTTTCTGGAGTATGTGTTTAAAAAAAAAAAAAAAATCCTGAAGTGGGTTGGGATGAGTCATGGGCTGCTTTGTTCAAAATCATTTATTTCCCTCCCCCCCCACTCATGCATGTTTTGGTTTTTTCTTCTTCTGTTTTTTGCCTGCAGGGATGCCTGCAGTCTGTAATCCAGGCATGGTACCAGTGGCAATACCACCTCCTGCGGTCAACCCTCAGCACCTGTGTAATGAAGAGGACCTGAAATCTATCCAGGACATGTTTCCCAACATGGACAGGGAAGTAATCCGCTCAGTGCTAGAAGCTCAAAGGGGAAACAAGGATGCAGCTATCAACTCCTTGCTTCAGATGGCTGAAGAATCATAGATCCCTACTTCCTGCATAGTCCCCGTCCTTGATGCCACTTATTTTTACTTGCCAAGCCAGGGATTTAGCTAGAGGAAGAGTTTCCCAACAGCTTTCTGTTAGCGCATTCTGTGTGAAAGAATATACCCCTCTTCTCCTTGGACATTTGGATCTTTTTCACTTTCTTTCTCAATCTGTACATACTCAGTTTAGCTTATGTCCTGCAATATAGCATTGAAGCATCTTTACTATCAGCTGTGCCCTGTGTGGCTATATTCTGATGGGGTGGGGAGTAATGCTGCTTATTTTTTTCTTTCTCTCCCCCTTTTCATAAACTTGTTCTTACAAAGTAACTCTATGCAGTACAGGATTTACTACTGTTTGTTAGATTGAATTTTTTTTTTTCTGTGGAGGGTTTGCTCTTTAAACATAACTGATTTGTTAAAGTATTTAGGTTTCATCAAGCAGCCTATTTCTGCCAGAAATTAAAAGAAAGACCCTTTCCTTGTCCTGTGGTGTTTAGTTATTGCTGTGATATATTCAACTGTTTCTGATTGAGGATTTTTAATTTAATAAGGTAAATTTCTTAGGTTGTGCTGTTGGTATTTGTAATGAGCATCTTCTATTCAATCTAGTCATCGGGCACCAAAGCAATATATTATCTGGCGTGCATTTGGGGCTTTACCCTCCCATATAGTATTGTTATGTATCTGTAAAATCCTAACAGGTAATTTTTAACTTGTACAGTATGTATTGCTGTAGCAGAGAACAGGACTGAGCCCTAATGTACTCCCACAGTTAATTGCACTCTACTACTTCTGCATTCCCATGGCTATTTCAAAGGATAAGTGCAGAAGGAAAGATTTTTTTTATACCTGGAAAATTACTGAAGCCGTAAACAATTATTTAAGGTGTTGTCTTGCATTAAAAAAGCAGAAATCTATGATCTGGTTATAAGGCTTCTTTCTTTACACCTATATTTCAGCAAAATTATAATTTTATATCTGTGGAAAAACTATTGTATTTTTTCCTGTAATCTGAAATAAGAAGCACGAAAAGTAGCTTCAGAATCTTTGAATGGCATTATGAGTTGCTCAGTGACTTGTTAGACTACAGTTGCTGTAGTCAATTTATTATTATTTGATGCAGATGGAAATAAATTCTTTGTGAGAGAAAATTTAACATATCTGAGTTATAGTCTGATCCTCAGAGGAGGTTGGAGGTTGCTTGTATTTATTGTTAGTGTTATTTTTTCAGATAACAGTTCATCTTGGAGCTGCAGAAATTTACAGTATGCACCAGTTCAACCTGTTGGATAAATTTCTGCAGTGTCTGTTTTTGTAGCTGGTAAAGTAATGCACTTTAAATAGTATGCACCAGTTTATTTTTCCAGTGATGTGCAATGTTGCTGTTTTATCTTTTTAATGTTTGATTTCAAATACTTCTACAATAGCCATAGACCTTTATATTTTCAAGGGTTGGAATGAATGTACACTTGATATATCGAGGCTCTTGAGTGATTCATGAGAACATTAAAGCCAGGTTTGGAATAGGGAAAAGGGACCCATATTCTCTTCTTCCCCACACTTTGTTTCATGTCTCACGCTTACAGTATTTTCTTTATTATCTGCTGAAAAGCTGATCCTCCCCACCACCCCCCTCCCCATTCAAGAAGCCTTTAGGTAGCACTGGCAGTAGAGCATGAATATTTATTTTTTTATGATTAAAAGTGATACTGAAACTTTTAAAATACAGTACCAAAAATCATCCCACTTTCTGACCTTTTAAAGCTGTCTTTTCATAATGTACGACTTTAAGTTTTGTTATGAATCCCTTACCATCTTAAATTTACCATTGAAAGCATAAATGTCTTTATACGTCCTCCAATTGGCTTTTCAATAATGAGATTCAAGGCTGTAGTTTCTGTGTGCTTTAGTTGTAGAGTCACCACATTTTTATTTTCTAAAATAAAACGTGTTCATCAAGAAACTAGTCTTGCCCCTTCCCTACAATCATGGTAAATTTTGTGATTGAGTAAGTATAGAGGCATTTGGTCTTTATAGCACAGTGATTTGTGACATCGTCACCCAAAAGGGTAAATCTTGGTAAGGATTTAATGCTTAGATATCTCCAGGAAGAGTCCCTTTTTACACAGATAGCATGAATTGCTAGGGATGGAACAATTCAGGGAAAATGTATATATTTAAATTTTTATATTAAAATGTCGGGATCCATAATACAGCTTTTTATAAAAGCAAGTGGTCATGGTTCAACTTAATGGCTGGTAAATTGTACTGCGTCCTTTTACAGCTCAATTTCAAGCACAGAATAAACACCTTTCAATCCTAACCACCAGGAGGGGTAAGTGCGAATGTTAGGTTAGCCAGGTTTATTCATAAACAAGGCTCTGGGCCTCTGAAGGAGGCTCCTGTTCTTAGACTTTTTTTGTTTGTTTTGTTCTAGGCAAATGTTATGCAAAACAGGGTAGATGTATGAGTTGAAGATGGGATATGTAGGAGCAGTATGGCCAGTAGATGGATTTCAGCATGTTACATTATACTTAAATATTGTTCTGGGGATTTTTTGTCTTGATTTAATTAAGCATTATAGCTGAAACTCTTATGTCAAGATGTGCTATTTTATCTTGTTAAAAAGAACAAAACACTGATCATAAGCCTATTCAGCTTTTCAGCATACATATCCTCTCAGTCAAACTGCTCATTGTCAGGTTTGAATTGGAGAGATGAAAAAAGGCAGGGAGTGTTTAGTTATTCTAGGGTCTGTGAAATTTAGGTATTGGAGCTGAAAGTCTCTTTCTTGATTTAAACCAAATAAATTGTCACTCATTATGATTGTAGCTTTTGACAAAATGCTAAGGGGATAATACTGTGTTTGATGCTGCTCTTCTGCTCGACAGCTTCAAGCAGCTTGGAGCCAAAGCCAGCTGTATAAGACTGGCATCTGCTAAAAGTTAGTGCTCTTAGTACTAGTTTGAGTCCTGCCAAGAGCCTAAACTTGCTAAAGGTAGGAACATCTTTTGTCTAGCTAGATCCTTGCTACTTTCTTCTCTACTGCTCTTTGCATCTGCTGATGGTACTGAATGTTTTTTCCCTTACAAATGTTATTGCTTGTTTGGTTGATATGTAATACAGTACAGAGGATGTTTTTTGCTGTAATAATTCTGAAGACATTGTTTCTCTGTATTGAGGTCCAGTGTCCAAATGTGTTTCTTGCACTCTAAAGTACATTAACTTTTTCATTCTAATTTAATAAATGTATCATCTAAATGAAAGTGTATTATGTCTCTGTTGGAGAGCACCACAATTTGAGTCTTTGTCTATAGAGTGATCTAGAATTCAAGTATTAGTTACTGTCTTTTATTCAGTCTTGCGCATCAGTTAACAAGTTACACCGGTTCGTAATGTGATCATCTGGAGGGACTAGTACAGTAAATGCTCAAAAGTATTTTAGGCATTCATCTCTAGGTAAACGCCTTTTTCTAACTCTTCTAGGTCCTACTTTCTCAAGAAAATGTTAAGTATTGCAGGTCTAGAGGACAGAATGAGGCAGTAGTGAGGTTGCGTTGTTCGAAGGGCAAGGAGGAGGGAAGAACAGACCTTGTTATGTGCTATTTTAGCTACAATAAGAGCTGGCTTTATCTGCTAATATATAATTAATGAATTTTAAAAATCGGGTTTACATAGCATCTCCTCTTAGTTCTGTGATTGGCTGCAAAGCTGAGTTCCTCTTTCTCATTTAACAGCATTGCTGTCTATGCTCAGTGATTATTAACTGCTAGTCTGTAGTTTTAGTGTATTACCAAGTTAACGTTTTGGGTTTTACTGTCCAGTTCATAGTGTGTATTTTGTGTATTTTATCAGGAGTTTTTTTTAACAAATGATAGTTGAGAGACATCTTTCACAACTGAATTTCTTTTGATTTATTTCCTTAACGTACTTAGTACCTACTGTGAAATGAAATTATGTTCAAATTGTGCTTTCCGCTAGCCCTTGAGTGTCAATTTCTATCCCAATTTACGTTCTAAAGCTTATAGTTTGCTTTCACATTTCTCCAGTGCACTGTGAGAGATAAGAAAAGTGAGAATTAATTCACTTAAACAAATGTTGGCGTTCTTGTGGCTGCTAAAGCATCTATTTAGCATTTTAATATTTTTTAGCTTTTTCATTTCAATGCTAATCAACCAGTGATGATGTGTGGGGGTGTAAAGGGAAATCAGTGTATTTTGAATTATTAAAACGTCTAAGTACATTGATGAGAGCATGGCCTCTAGGAAGAAATGCAAATATGTGTTTTCTTAGAATAAGTAGGAAAAAGGAAAACCCCTTGAAAAACAAGCTGCTTTGCTGCAGTTTTAAGTTGTAGCCTACTGAAGACTTCAACTTTCTCTCCTAGATCTTCAGGAAGCTTGTTTATAAACCCAAGTTGATCTATTTTCATACTAAGTATATTTTAGAAGGATTTTCTTTACTATCTTGCCAAAAAGCATAATTAATTTTGTAAGAACAAATAGTCTGTACTTATGGTATATCATAACTTTTGAAGTAGAATTTGTATATGGATGGGGAAAGTGAATTTGTGGAAAGCAACTAGATTGAAATTGATCTTAGCTACATCTGTGTTTCTGTGTGTGGGAGAACTATGAAAGTACTGCTGTTTGGAGTGTTCAAAGAATTCACTTAGGACATGTTTTTAAAACAGTTAAGTGTACTGATCTGGAATATGAAGCAGACTAGATACCAATGGACAACCTTTGTAATTTTAATGCATTTATCATTGGAAGAGAATGAAGGATGATTCAATTTATTTAAAAATTATTCCTAATTATAAAATTACAGTGGGTGAAAAAGTACACTGAACTTACCTTCCATGTCTGTGCTGTCCATGTTTCTTTATGGATTAGGTTCAGGAGCTTGGCACTGTGTCACAGGACAATGTTTTTCACAAATGCATAATTTCTGTAATAGTAATCAGCTTAACGTGAAGCATTCAGGTTGATTTGAAATGCTTAATGCTATTTTAAAAATGAACCATGAAGTAATTATAAAAGTGCACATAGTGGGGGGAATGGCGACAAGTTCCTGCCCGGCACAGCAGGCGCATCTCCTCTGTGAGTACCCCACCTTCCCAGGTGCGAGGCTCTGCAAGTGGAACTGAACAATGACGAGGACAATGGTTCATCTAGGTTGGAGATGTCGCCAAGGTTAAGTTGGCCTAGGCCCTGCATCAAAACCACTTCCTTAAAGAAAAAATGACGGGTCGTTGTCATAGGAGACTCTCTCCTGAGGGGAACAGAAGGCCCAATTTGCTGACCTGACCCATTTCTTAGGGAGGTCTGCTGCCTCCCTGGGGGTCGAGTTAAAGATGTGACAAGGAAACTTTCTATCCTGGTATGGCCCTCAGATTATTATCCATTATTGCTTTTTCATGTAGGCAGCGATGAAGTTGCAATAGGAAGTCCAAAGGTGATGAAAAGAGATTTCAGAGACTTGGGACAGTCCCAGAGCTATGACGTCGTTGGCTTAAGCGAAACCTGGTGGGATGTGTCCTGTGAGTGGTGTGCCATGATGGACGGGTATAGGCTCCTCAGGAGGGATAGGCAGGGCAGGCGAGCCGGGGGGGTGGCGCTGTGTGTAAGGGAGGGGTTGGATTGTGTGGCGCTTATGGTTGGCGACGATGTGGTTGAGAGCCTCTGGGTAAGGATGAAGGGGAAAGCAAATAAAGCGGATGTTGTTGTGAGAGTCTAGTATCAACCACCCAGCCAGGACCACGACACCGGTGAATTATTCTACAAGAAATGAAGGGGTATCTCTAGATCAACTGCCCTTGTTCTTATGGGTGATTTTAACTTCTCAGACACTGACTGGGAATATCATACAGCAGACAGAAACAGGTCCAGGCAATTCCTGAAGCATGTTGAAGATAACTTCTTGGTGCAGGTACTAAGGGAGCTGACTAGGAAAGGTGCCCTCCTATGTTTGGTGTTTGTAAACAGAGGGACTCGTGGGCGAAGTGGTGATGGGTGGCTGTCTTGATCACAGCGACCACGAAGTAGTTGAGTTTCAAATCACTGGCGATAGGAGAAAAACTGCCAGTAAAACTTTGACCCTGGATATGGGAAGAGCAGATTTCAGGCTGCTGAAGGAGCTAGTTAGTAAGGTCTCCTGGGCATCTTTTGAAGGTATTGGGGTCCATGAATGCTGGTCACTTTTTAAGAGTCATCTCTTAAGAGCGCAGGAGCAGGCAATTCCAAAGTGTCCAAAGTCAAGCAAGGAGGGCAGAAGGCTGGCTTAACTGAGCATGGAACTTCTTCTAGAACTTAGGCGGGAAAGGAAAGTATATGGACATTTGGAAGCAAGGACAGGCAACACGGGAGGACTACAGAGATGCTGTTTGCCACTGTAGGGAGAAAATTCATGTGGCCAAAGCTCGAGCAGGGTTCAAGCTGGCCATCACTGTGAAGGACAACAAAAAGGGCTTTTTCTTGTAAAATATGTTAACAGCAAAAGGAGGAGGATCAGAGATGATAACATTGGTCCGTTACTTGATGAGGTCCGTCACCTCACAAGTAGGGACGTAGACAAAGCAGAGACGTTCAATGCCTTCTTCACCCCTGTCTTCAACACCGATGAATGGCCCTGGGACCCCTGGAGCCCTGTATTGGAAGACCGTGACTGGAGGGATGATAAACTCCCAGCCGACTCCGAACTTGTTTGAGACTTGCTGCTCCAGTTGGATGTGCATAAATCTATGGGGCCTGATGGGATTCATCCCAGGACACAGAAATATCTGCCCAATGTTATTGCGGAACCTCTCTCCATTATTTTTCAATGGTCTTGGGAGTCTGGAGAGGTCCCCATTGACTGGAAGCTGGCAAATGTTGTCCCAGTTTTCAAGATGGGAAAGAAGGAAGACCCTGGTAATTACAGGCCTGTTACTCTCACTATGCAGTCATTGGTCACAGCCAACATGGGTTCATGAGGGTAAAGTCCTGCTTAACGAACTTAATTTCCTTTTATGACAAGGTCACCCATCTAGTTGACCAAGGGATTTTAGCAAAGCTTTTGATACTGTCTCTCACAGTATCCTTCTGGACAAAATGTCCAGCACACAGCTAGACAAGGCTATAATACATTGGGTGAGCAACTGGCTGACGGGTCAGGCTCAAAGAGTTATAGTAAATGGGGTTTTTATAGTAAATCAGGCTGGCAGCCAGTCACCAGTGGGGCACCCCAGGGCTCAATTTTAGAGCCGGTGCTCTTCAATATTTTTAGGAAGGGTCTGGATGCAGGAGTTGAATGTACATTGAGTAAGTTTGCCAATGATACTAAATTAGGAGGAGCTGTCGACTCCCTCGAGGCTAGAGAGTCCTTACAGAGAGACCTGGATAGACTAGAGAGCTGGGCAATCACCAACCATATGAAATTTAACAAGAGCAAGTGCCGGATTCTGCGCCTGGGACAGGATAATCCTGGTTATACATACAAATTGGGGGATGACAGGCTGGAGAGCACCCCGCAGAAAGAGATCTGGGGGTTGGGGTTGATGGCAAGTTGAATATGAGTCAACAGTGTGCCCTGGCAGCCAGAAGGGCCAACCATGTCCTGGGGTGCATCAAGCACAGCATAGCTGGCCGGTCGAGGGAGGTGTTGTCCCACTCTACAGTGCGGCCCCATCTCGAGTGCTGTGTGCAGTTTTGGATGCCTCAATATAAGAAGGTCATCAAAGTATTAGAGTGTCCAGAGGAGGGCGACCAAGATTGTGAAAGGTCTTGAGGGCAAGACTTGTGAGGAGCAGCTGAGGGCACTTGGCTTCTTCAGCTTGGAGAGAAGGCTGAGGGGTGACCTCATCGCAGTCTACAACTTCCTCAAGAGGGGCGGCGGAGGGGGAGGTGCTGATCTCCTCTCTCTGGTGACCAGCGATAGGACATGAGGAAATGGAATGAAGCTGTGTGAGGGGAAGTTCGGATTGGACATGAGGGAAAGGTTCTTCTCTGAGAGGATGGTCAATCCCAGGGAAGTGGTCACGGCACCAAGCCTGTCAGAGTTCAAGGAGTGTCTGGATGATGCTCTTAGTCATATGGTTTAGTGTTAGGTAGTCCTGCGAGAAGCAGGGAGTTGGACTCGATGATCCTTACGGGTCCCTTCCAACTTGAGATGTTCTATGTAGCTTTTATTTAGAGCCAGCTCACTAAACTAATTGTCCTTATAAAATTGAATTTATTCTGTTCTCAAATAGCACAGTATGAATTAACAAGCTTGCTTGTTATCATGAGATTATTATTTTTATTTTAATGTGATGTGTAAATAAACTGGCAACAACTTCAGTTTAATTTCATGGCTGGGTTGTAACTCTGAAAGTCCAGAAGATGCTTCATATCGTTTCAAACAATACAGCTGTGCTTGGAATAAATCTTTGGGAAGCTAGAGATCCAGATAGCTGAGAATAGCGTCAGTTCAGCTCTCCAACTTTAAGGTGTCTAGGTTTTGAGCTTTATAAAGGGAGGTTGATTTATACATTTTGTCCTAGTCCTAATGAATTTGCAATGCTGAATTTTGTAGTGACTTCTTATCTGGGCTTGATTATGTCATTTTCTGTCATTTTCTATCATTTTGAAGAATGAAAATACCGCTCTGCTTGTTCTAGTAGATTAGAACAAGCTTAGTTTCCAAGCTTAAAACCTTTTGTAGTCAGTCTGTTGTTAATCAGCCTGCTTCATGTTTTTTGATTGTCACACATAATGATTTGTTTGTTCGCAGATAGTAAGGCTTTGAAGAACATTGAACACCAGAAATCAGGTGTGCAGTTCCAGCACAGCCATAGCACTACTGAAGAAAATACAAAATATAAAAGGCTACAACAGCACGGTTTTAATGGCATGGAATTTTGTAGTAAGTTTGAAACTCCCATTAACTTACAAATGGTGTTAGAAAATATGGAGAAACTCTTAAACAATTGGACGGGGTGCGTGTGTGCTATTTTTTCATCTTTTCACTTCAAGTGTTTTCTACAATGGTGAAGTGTTAAAATGTTTAGGTTTCAGTAATAATTTTCTTCACCCCAAATATCCTAAATATTATGAAGAAAATTACTACTTGAGTTATTTTTTTAAAAAGTGTGAATTTGAATCTTATTGAATACCATTAAAATTTCTGATTGATTAGAAAGGGCAGGTTCATGTACAGCTTAGAAGTTCTCACATTGTGCCCCCCATTTTGAGTGGTTACACGAGCTATGTGTACAGTCGGCAAGGGATTTCTCATGTCCTCCTGTTTCATGTTACCTTGCTCTTAGGTGAGATACCATGAGTGGGCTCTCACAGCACTGATGTTCTCCATGAATACACTTGCATCTTGAAGTATGGGGTGAGTAGTATATTCTCTTGGAAAAACGCCCTTAGCTTAGTTGGAGGGAGGAGGGAACAGCCAGGTTTCTGTGTTCTGTAATGTGTGCTTGAACCTTCTCTTGTGAAGAGAGGTATCTGCAGGCCAGAAATGAGTTACCATTGGCGATGCTTCCGACAAGCGTGAGAAGTATTTAAAAAGAAACTCTTTCTCATGGCAGGTTGACTAGCAAACCTAATCATTACAATCATAAGAATAAGGCTGCAGTTTCATGAGTGAGGTACTTAGCATAAATTAAACAACATTGTCTGCCGTTTTCCATAAATGCGAGGTTTGATTCAAAGCCACCTGATATCAGCAGGCATATTTTCACTGAATTCGGTGGTTTAGATCAGGCTCTGTTTCACTACAGGTCACACGGTAAGCATGTGAGAGGCTTTGTGTTACTGTTTTATCTTCAGATGTCTTTTTTTCATCTACTCTGCATTTCCTTCATTATTAATTGACCACGTATGTAAAGCTATAATATACACTCATTTGGATGTTTCAATTTGATTCAAGTCCTACTGACAGGAATAGGCTATCAATTCGTCTAACCTGTGTGCTGCTGCTGGCAGAAACTGGTACTGAGATTGTTGCACAGAAAATAACCCTCCAATTGGGTGTTTTAATAGTACTGGTAAGAAGAAATTGTGAAGGGACATTATTTTTTTTCAGCTCAAAAGTTGGCATGTGCCCTGTAGCAGGAGAATTGAGAACTCTCTTCCTCTTCATCCTAAATAACATATTCTCAAGTGCCAATTTTGGCCATTTGAAAAAGGTCACTTGAAACGACTAAAATGTGGATGTCTGAATAAGAAAACCTTAGCAGGATGATGCCAAAAGAAATGATGATATTGTTTTTCTTTTATGACACAGAGTATTATGGGACTACTTTAAAATGATAAATTTAAGTACTTCCATTGAAAGAGCTGGTAAGACAAACCTGATAACCTCTCTGGAGCACATTTCTTTTCAAAAGAAATGGAAGGATGATTTGTGTGTCTCTTAGGGTTTCAGCATGTTCACACAGCATGGAAGCAAGAAGCGGCTAAATACTTTCTGGCATACTTCAGGACTTAAATTCATACAGCACCTCGTTACCTGAGGGCCAGGACTCAGCCTTCGTGTCCCGTGGATGTTTCAAAAGAATTTAACATGATCTGTGTCTTCACTATTGAAATATAGCAGAAGTGCTAAAATGTACCTCAGAAATGGCTCAGCCCGCTGAGCTAATCTGAATATTTTTATATTGAAGGTGATCCATTACTGTTCTCTTCAGTGGGGGGAACAAATGGTGAAAGCAGCTGGGAAAATCAGGGGAGCTTAATTAGTGTTGTGGTATAGTCAGCTGTCAGCAAACAGCATGACTGTAAGGACTATGTTGTGACTCTGTATAAACAGCCACAAAGCTGCTGTGATACTGGATGTTAGAACACAGCATTTCTGTTTCTTTGATTGTTGCTTTTATGTTTTAAATAAAAATGCTCATTTGTGCTATTAAGTGAGTTGGGTTGGATGGGATGAAGGAAGCTTATGCAAAAGAAATTCTCAAACCTTTTCCTACAGGAGGCAAAATCTAATTAAGAGTCTTTTACTTCTCTAGAGAGGAAAAGACAGAGGTTTTAGAAAGAGGAATAAGTAAAAATGGGTTCAAGGTCTGCAATATCTTAATTTTTAGATTCCAAGCTAGTGTATCTATGATTTTTGTAACAAAAATAAATGGAGTATGATTGGTATGAAGATCAGCATACCGTGTTTTAATGACATGTGACCTTCTGACACTGTGTAGAAAGGAGGTATTCTTTAGTTTGTAGCCAACTCCTTATAAAGTTCTAGATCCTCCAAATCATGAAAATGTTAGGGCTCTGTATGATATACATCGGGCAAGCCCTTTTGCACATACCTCCTATTTTCAGGATTACAGTAGGTGAACTTTATATACTTCTGTTAGCTACTGGCACAGTATTTGGGGAGCCTAATAAGCCAAATCAGTGACTTATCCTCCTGTTGGCAACATAATCTTGAGGCTCAGGGAATGAAAGTGTGAAAACAGCATTTAAAAAAGTGAAGGTATCCGTAAGAATGTTCTGGTACAACTCATTGCCAGGTGTGTTGCCTCTTGGAGAACAGAATCTCTGCTCTCCCAACAGGTGGAATTGTGTTATGTGTAGTGGCAAAATTAACAACGCAGAAACTCCATGTGTTGTTGGGAGACAAGTAGGTGACATGAATGAACACATCAAACTCATTAGACATAATGTTATTGTATTAAAAACATGGGAAGTGCTATCAAATATCAATAGGGTAAGGGAGGTGAATGAAAGTCAGAAGCCAAAATCAATGAAATAGCTCCTTAAATCACTGCCTGGAGGTGCTGTTTCAAAAGAAGAGGAAGCAAGACAAGTTACCTGAAAGGTGAGGAGGAAAGAGAAATGTTGGTGTGAAGAGAGAAGTATTTATCCTGTTGGTTAGTATTTCTATATCACACAAATTTTTCAAAATATGCTTAAGACTTAAATTGATAAATAGGGACCTATGGTTCTTCGTTAAGCAAAACAATTTGGAGCTATTGTTTCCCAGTTTACAGGGTAATTGGTTTCATCTAATCTTTCAAATTGCTTTCAGTCTGTTTTGGCTATTTTCCAGTCCTCCACCTGATTGAATGTTGTTGGTATTTTCTGTTCTGGAAAGCCTAGAGCAAGCATAAGTCATTAATTTGGATTGGGAGGTAAAGGGCCCTGCATATGAATATTGTGCAGATACCTTACCCAATTTAGTTTGTTCAGTGATATTAAATTCTGTCCTCCAACTGATCAACTCTGGGAATGTATTATAGATATTAATTTAGAACTTAACAAATGTCTTTCATGTGGTTAAGTATTACAGTTCCACATATGCCCTGACTTTTACAGTACAACAGCATAACCTTCGTATTTGCCCAGTTTAGATCATCAGACAATAAAACCCGTAAATTATTTGCTGATGGGACATGCTATTCAATGTGCTGTTTAAGATTCTCAGTATGGTCGACAGATTTGTTTAAAAGGCGTTATGTTGACACATCAATAAAATGCACTAACTAGGTAGTTTCACCATATATATGCATATTACTACATAACATTCCCTAATGCAGTAGTCCCTGTAATTGGCTAGTTAGTGGAATAGAAAAATGAGTTTTCTATTTCCTGATGTAAGTAAGTACTTTTCTATGGTAATTTTTATTGAAGCATCAGTATATTTGATTATAATAGGTAAATCCTAAATTTTAGGATGAAAAGTCAGCACTTTCTGATTAATTTGATACCCCATGGAAATGACAAGAAAGAGCTCAGGATTCATTTTATATTATGTACTCTTTCTTGTTTTAAATATAATTTATGAATCTGTAGTTCTGTAACTGGAACTATTTTGCTGCTATGATTGTACATTTAACACATTTGGAAATTTTGCTATAAAATTAAGGCGCACATGCATTTTATCATTGTAAGTTCTAAGGAGCTTGATATATACAATAGCTAGATATATTTTAACATAAATGGTAACTTCTTGTATATCAAACAATTGTATGTCTTCATCTTTTCCTATTCAGCTAATTTCTCTGCTTTAAAGTAACTACTGGAGATTCCTTGGACTTGTAATTGTAGTATAGCATTTGTTCCAAAGAGAAATCTACATGTTTGTCTCCTCCTGAATCCTTTTTACTTAAAGTGCAAATCCCCTGGGTTTTCTTCTGTGTAGGCTTGAGAGAAAAAAGGTACAAAAATAGATTTCCCTTTTAAAAAAGTTGGAAGCTGTATTTTAAGGAGAGCAGAGAAAATTCAGTGGTTTCTAGCATTTTGCAGTGGGTTGGTTTTCAAAGAAAAAAAAACCCAAAACAACCCAAACCCCAAAAAAACGACTAATCGAGATTATCTCTTCTAAGCAGTGAATTGTGATGCTGATTTTTTTTTTTTTTTTTTTAATGAACGCGGTACGTGAGCACTGAGGATTGCAATGGCATCTTCAAATTAAACTCATGGGTAACTGATCGGATACCTAGGAATAATGTGGTGTTCAGCTTTGAAAAATAGCCTCTACATCTTCCATAATTTGGGAATTTAAAATAAAATTGATCTCTGATGGATGAACATGGTCTGCAAGGCTTAATGTTTCCAGTAGAATTAAGGGAATAGTTCCTGGTTTGGTTTTCTTCAGAGAAGTGAATAATGACCGTTAGAGGGCAGCTTCAGACTTGAACTGGAGTGTACTGCTAACATGTCAATACGGTGCTTAAAATAGTTGAGGAAAACCTGCAGACCAGAAAATGTTAGGGGAGCTTTGTTAACTGGTGAACATGGTACTAAGTACTCGGAATATAGGGACTAGGGAGTTAGGAAGGGGAAAAGCACGCACATTTCATCGGCTTCAGTCTGAACTCAAAGCCAACTTTAGAAGTGTTTACAGATGTTTGTTTGTTGTATGTTGCATAAGTGTCGCTGGGTTTTTGCACTCTGCACCCTGACCTGATGTCAGCTCTGCAGGCATCAGTTTGGATTAACATCGCTAGCTCTGCATGATAACACCGGGCCTAACACGGCTGGCATACGTGAATCCCTCTCCCATAGGAAGCCCTCCCGCAGCCAGCAGTGCTGGTTTTTCATGGCGGTACAGTTCTAGATCCCATCGGGCACTCTCTGTTCCTGTGGTGCTATGCCCAAAGTGCTAAACCCTCTGGAAGCCAGAAACCTGGGAAGCTATGCTGAGGCCGTCAAACCGCTTGACCCACTGGTCACTCTGTCCAGGACTGTTTGGGTGTCTCTCATAGCGATACCTCTCATAGTGACACAGCGAACACCATCTCTGTCGTGGTGTTCAGGGTCTGAGGATGCAGAGGTGAAACTGTAAAACCGGTGGTGCGCAGCTGCTCTGGTTTCAGCCCGGGTTCCCAGCAAAGAGTGGCTTATTACGGGTCAGAGAAGGCGCAGGGAGCGGTACAGCCGACTGCTCCACCGTCATAGCTAGTAACCCTGCCTGGAGCCCGCCTGCCTGCTGCGGGACAGGCAAGCCGTGGGGAGCTGAGAGATGAATGCCATTCAGCAGTAAAATGCGAAGCTCACAAACCTGCCTACTTCTCCCCACTGGTTAATCCTAATAGGATATCAGGTCATGCCCGTGAAGGCCAATAGATAGGGCTCTGCTGATTTCATTCAGGGATTGAATTTCACCTCTAAATAAGCATGTATAAAATGTGCAATTATTTCATCAAACAGTTCCTCCTTTATTTTTCAGCCAAGCCTTCCGGGCAGATTTCAGGCTTTGTATTATAACACTACTGATAAGGGAAATGCTCCAAACAGTTCAGGTAAACACGATGAACTACTGTGGGAGAAGGCAGCCAATTTTCTCACTACTGTAAATCCAATCAAAATCTTTTAGATAGCACCGGAAACAAATGCACAGTTTAAAAACATATTCTGAACTTATTTGTGAATATTGTTAAAATTGTGGGCAGGAATATTTTCTGATTTTACTAAGTTCGTTGACTTCACCATAAGTATTCAACTAATTAGAACTGTCATTTATTTGTAGATTTGTTTCTTCAATGGAAGAAGCAAGTGCTGATTTCTAAAGCCAGATACATATTGATCTAGAACATGAAATGGTAGTGATAAATAAAGTTTTCCCTTCCTCATTTTTTATACTCGTCTTCTGGATCTCTCCACTGATTACAGGGAAAACAAACTACAGCCTGCCTGTTATCCCACCATTTTGGCAACTAGAATACAATGCGCAGAGAGTTGTGGGGGTTTTTTTATCTCTGTACCTTTTATGCCAGTGAGCAGAGCTATTTAGACCTGGGTGAGGGAATTTAACCTCATCCAGGGAAAGGGTTTTGAGAGTGTCTTCATTCCCAAAGGCTGCTAGAGACTATACCCATCTGCGTTAGGAAACTCCCTGATGCCATTGGACTCTCCGTCATTTAGGTAATGACAATGAGTGTCGAACAGTGACCAAAATTGAAAAATGCTGAAAGTGTTATTGATTAAATAAGAGACAAAATGAACAGGAAAAAGTCTTCTCCCTGTCACTGTGATGTGTAAAAATGATATGCAATAAAGCACTTTCTCTAGGCGCAAGAGTTAAGTGCGATGTAGCTACACTGTTTTCTGGTTTTGTTTTTTAGAGACCCCTTAAACCTTTTTTCCAAAACGTCGGTTTTGTGATCAAATGGAAACATATTTGCGTATTTCCATAATTTACACAAAGGCATAGTTTTACCCTTGAATATTGCATCACTTTAAAAAAACAAACACCCCACCCCCCCAAAAAAAAGCAAACAACCCCCCACCAAAACCACACAACCAAGATTTAATTATTTTCCTTTTTTTTTTTTTTTTTTTTTAACAAGTAAGAAATGAGAAAAGGTAATAACAGAAACTGAAGTAAGATCTGTTAAAGAAGGAGCACAAGTTATTCTGGGGAATACGTGATTTCAGCTTCCCTAGGGTCTCTGCTTTCTTTTTGCAATGATCATGTCTCTCTTCTGCCGATTTTCCGTTGGGAACCATATGCTGCAGATTTTTTCGATTGGGAACTATATTCTGCAGAGGTTTCTGAAGTGCATGTGTTCATACACTGGCATTGTTCCACATAGACATAGTTATAATTTATGCTTGTTCCATTTTGGCAAGTCAGGATCACCTCTCTTGTTTGGCTGCTGAACTCCTGGCAGCAACTACACTCGTGTTGCATCTGGTTTGCTTCAAGGGAATACCTGTGTTCCGCCAGGAAAAGAAAATACATCTTCTCATTAAAAACTGACACACAGAAACCATCCAGTGACTGTTGTTTTGGGGTTTGGTGGGGATTTTGGGAGTGTTTTTTTTTCACATCTTCTCTTCCTCCCTCCCTCCCCCACACACTTACGAATGCGATTTTAATGACCTGTCTCTTCAATAGCGAAACTGTTCTTGCTTCCATTGAGTCTGATTCCACTCAATGGAATCATATAAACAAATTAACTTTTGCTGTTCTGTAATCATGGAATCATTTAGGTTGGAAAAGACCCTTAAGATCATCAAGTCCAACCATAAACCTAGGACTGCCAAGTCCACCACTAAACCATGTCCCTCAGCGCCTCATCTACACGTCTTTTAAATACCTCCAGGGATGGTGACTCAACCACTGCCCTGGGCAGCCTGTTCCAAGGTCTGACCACTCTTTCAGTAAAGAAATTTTTCCTAATGTCCAGTCTAAACCTCCCCTGGTGCAACTTGAGACCATTTCCTCTTGTCCTGTCACTTTTTACCTAGAAAAAGAGACCAACCCCCACCTCGCTACAA
>NW_009219895.1:0-8649 GCF_000690835.1 Fulmarus glacialis
ATGATCTTAGAGGTCTTTTCCAAGCTTAACGATTCTATGATTCTATGACTCTAGTAGACATCTCATCCTATAGTACTGTTTCTTGCAGAACAATTACCAGTACTTTTTTTTTTGTGATTCAAATACCTACTAAGATGGAAAAGTAATGTGTTTTAAAATAAATTTATCTATCTATATATAAAAGCAACCTCATTAAAATGATGGAATAAAGTAAAAGCTTTGTCAGACATTTATATTAGAATGTCTCCCACCAACTGTAGTACATTAGAAATAACTTAATTTTAGCTTTGATGGATAAATTACTTTTAGCTTTGATGGATGTACTAAGGGAAGGGAGGACAGAAGAAACAAGAGTCTGGTGGCGTGAAGGTATGGATTTCAAAAGCATCTAAGGGAATTCAGCACACAACTTACAAGTGCCAAATCAACGCGATTTGTGTGTCCTTAAGCATTTTTGACAAATCTGCCTTCCTTCACTGAAATCCTGATTTAGCAAAGCAAAGAGCTACATGGTTTCTTAAAGTTAAGCCCTGGACTTAATATTTGTGAATACTTTCAAAGCCTCTGGTTGAGGCAGTATGGAACAGAAAGTAACTTTATTATACCCCAGTTTACAGTTTTTAGTAAGTGTTTTGCATTGCAAAATGAGAAAGTTCACATTATCATTTGAATATCCTAAGAATCCTAGAAGTGTAGGGATCTGTTCTGTGCACCTGAAACTTAAATAGGCAAATAACTTCAGCTAAAATGTCTCATCAGCATCACATTAATATGCAGAGATTTCTCTTTAACATTTTGCAGAGACTTCTTTTACATGTCTGCTTCACTGTTTTAGATATTCCCTGTGATAGAAAGATACCTCTAATGCTCATAGTTATTCTGAAGGGATTTTATCCAGGATTCTGCCAAGCGTTCTGGAAGGGTCATCTTTATCCATGTCACAGTTTACTTTCTGCGTGGATGTTGCCTACTTTGCTTGCTTAGCATGTTAGTATCTGGAAGTGCACGTTTTCTTAGCCTTTCACCTGTGTGAAATATAGTCCCAGATGTATAATCATGTGTTGTATTATCTCTGTTTTAGTTCCTAGTACACTGAGTCATTGCATAACTGTTCTGTGCTGGACTTTAAGAATCCCAGGAAATATAAAGCTGAACTCCTGAATACTGATGCTGTACCTTCCTCATGTTAGGAATATTCTGAATATCACATTCAAGACCTTACTTCCTAGACAAGCTTAAGGAAATTTTAATGACTAAGAGCTGCTGTCTGTTCTATTCTGGACATGAAAGCATTCTTTTATCCATCAAAGCCAAAACATACTATCCTTAGGTATCAAAATGTTGTCTTGGCCCGATATTTCAGAGCATTTTCTTTAATGATCCACAAGAGGTGATGTGAGCAACCATGGTATTTTCTCCCATTTCCCTTCATATAAAAATAAAAATATATAAAAAAAGAAAGAAAATAAAATGTAACAATACATTGTTTTCCACATTGCGGGGTTTTAGAGTACATTGGTGCTAACAGTATTGAATTTCTCTCTTAATAATACTACCACTTCCCTATCCTTAAGGAAATTCCATTTACTGAAGACTTATCTTTATTCCCTTCATATTTTTTGTCTGTTTTTTTTTATGTGTGTGATTTCTCTAGACACTGAGAATTTTCCTGTCCAATATCCACTGTGAAATCGGAAATGTATGTGGCCTTCTTCAGCATTTCAATTTACAGGCTCATCAGATAGATCCAGCTAGTCTGACTCTGAAGTTTTTGAGCAAACATAGTTACAAGCTAATCAGGCTAGACTTTGAACAGTTCAAATGGAAAAAACGTATCCCTTGTCTGCTTGGGTTTTTGTGGTTTATCAGGTCACATTTACCTGTTTTGATTGAAAATATAGCTTTATATTTTTGAATGTGTTTGGACTACAAATCAACCAAATTGGTAAAAATTTATAGAAATTAGATCTATACAAAATTTTATATAAAATTTTCACACAAATATTTTCAAAGATTTGTTGGGTGCTTAGCAGATTCAGGTTGCAAGTTGGTTTTGTTGTTTTTTTAACTTCCCACCTTCAGAAGCCAACAAGAAGGCAGATGTAGCCTGTGCTTTTTGAGGTTTATTTAAAGTAAAAAAAAAAAAATCTTTCTTCTTAATTTTAAAGAACTTCAACATCTTTTTTTTTAAATGACTAATCAGCAAGAAAAAAAGAACTAGGCTATTATGCTAGTATTCTCTCTACTTTACCATGCTGAATAAGGAGATTAAGTTTCTAACATTGCATGTGTTGTACAGACAGTAAGGACACTCTAGTTTGCTAATCTAGAATGCCTTGCGGTGATTTAGAGTACTACCTTTTGTAGCAGGAGGCATGCCTCAAGTTTGCCCAGTAGGCCATGCTGACCTATATAGAAATAGGACAGGCAGGGGCTACAGCCATCTTCCTAGTGTATTGGAGCCACTTTTGATGCTAGACCACCCTGACTTCTGTGATATTTTTTAATTGCTAAGCAATATTAAATATGCTAATTAATATTGCTAAATAATATTAAAGAATACTAATCAAAACCCCCTTAACAGGGAAAGTTTGGTCCTTCTAGTACACCTCCCTCTATGTGCATCCATGCAGGACTAACCACAGTACAGCCCTTAATCTGGACAAATCAGTGCTCAAACACTCTCCTTCTGCTTCAGAATATTTTGTTTATTTTTTCACTCCAGCCAGGCCTGTAGGCATTTTCCCATCTAAAATTCTTCTTCATATGTCTCATGCCAATATTTGCATTATGGTAGATTACGTTTTTCAGGGGCTCTCCCACAGCAGCTGAATTCTGAGAGGTGACTCCCTAAAGAATGCTACTGTGGAATTCTGTGATTTTTCTGTAAAAAGAAAGGCTCTTTTTTCTTCCTAATGACCTTTCCTGCACATCAAGTCTTGGGATCTAAGCAGCAGCCTTTCTGGCTTGTGATTCTTTAGTGCAGATTCCACAACTGAAGCTTAGTAAGGAATTCTGTCAGTCATTGGTGAGGCAGAATAACAACCCATGTACAAACTGAGGAGGAAAAAAAATATTTTTCATGCCTATATGGGGACATTTCACTTATGCTGGCCCTGAAATGCTAAGAGCGAAAAGGTATTTGTACACATTGATTTAGGCCAATGGGTCTGAGCCTGTTGTCAAGAATTTCAATTTTGACAGGTTAGCCTGTCACGTGGATTATTCCCACACCGGCATGCACTATATTCAGGAGTAGTTTTGCAAATTTAGGTACCATGTTTGCAGGCCTACTCCCATTATAAAGGTTGAACAGAGGGCTGTGTGGAAGCCAACAGTGCTGTATGCACACAGATATCCTCAGCTCAGCTTTTGCAAAGCACAACAAGCAGAATGGGCAGAAAGTGAACTCTTCATGCAATGTATAGCATACTTTGTTCTGCTTTTAGTCTCGCAAGTAGAAAGAATCTAGGTAACTTGCTTGGAGGTCACAGTGAGCAGCTGAAGCAGAATAGGGAATTTACCACAGTTTTCAATGTTATCCTAAGTACTTATTATTCCAAGCACATTACCTGATTCACCCATTAATTTTCCTTCTATGTTCAAAGGTTTCAAATACATATACTCTTATCTATATGCAGAATTGACAAGTGTGCATGTATTTCTTTTTTGCTAGAGAAATTAACAAATACGCTTTCATATATAGAGTGATCAGCTCCATTTACTTGCCAAGAAAGTGCTATTGTTTACTAACCACTTTTCAAAGCAGAACTGCTCTGCTAGTTGTGGGTTTTCTGTGGCTCCAGTTAGCTTTGACTTTTAGTCAAAGCTTTACTGTGCTGTGTTTCTCTCATACTGTGAATGAAAACACTGCGCACACAATGTTCAAAGATTTAATTGAACATATTTCCAGCTTAATTGCTGCATTGGACCTTGCCATTAAGAGTGTTATGTCATGTGACTTCTTGTATTGCTATATGAAGTGTGAGTAGTTAAGGCAAATGTCTCAACAGCATGGAGCTATTTGTATATTGGGTGTGTGGGACAGTGGTCAGGGAATAGAGGTCACATAGTTTATATATTTTCCGGGTATTTGGTTTTCTGTCAATTAATTTTATAACTGAAACACAGATTTGTGTTTAGAGCAGTTGCGATTAATGAAAAAACTAGTTTTACTAAAATATATTATTCCAAGTGGACAAAACTAAGCTATTTGGACAGCATATTTAAACAAGCAAAGAAAGCCAATTGAAAAGATTTTCTTGTTTACTTTGCCATACATGAATAACATGTTGATTCTGGCTTAACCCAGGCATTAATGAAGAAATAATTTAAACCATATTTATTGTTACTATTTTTAAAAATAATTAAAACATATTTGAGTCCCTGACTTCCAGAGAAGTCTAAGAGAATTATGTTCCTAAATTCTATTAAGTGATTGTCCCTTTTAAGTAATTTTGAAAATTCAAACCTTGATTGTTAGTTTTCTTAAAATTAAGAGCCAGAATCTCACATTCTTTTCTTGAGTTGTCCCAAGACTGACCAAGTGAGTCTAGGCTTGAGTAAGTATTATCTAGATTGAATACAGTACTAGGATCTGACCTTACGCTTCTGATTATTGATGAAGAAAAAAACATTTTGAAACCTGTTTCAGAAACAAGGTTATCAAGGCATAGATTTATGGAATTATGTACACAAAGTCAAATCCTAAATGGATGTTGCAGAAATGATTAACACCAGTCTTTCACTATGTGTGTTTTAATAACAATATTTTTTTCCAAACTCCTGATCAGACATATTTGTTTAAAAACCAAACAAGGAAAGGTGTTTGACTATGTAAGGTATGGGATGCCTTGGTAGTTATGACAATAGAAGTTGAGGAAGCCATGGAATGAATGAAGAAAAGCAAAGGCTTTTCACAGAAAAATACCATAGTATGTTGGAACACAGATTCTTGGTCCTACAAGTATGTTATCAGTGTTTCTGTAGAATGGCCAAGAATTGGCCACAGCTGAACTGGATTGCCCCAAATTTAAATGTGCTACTGTGCAACATTTGACAAGGATGTAAGGATTGTAACTGCTTACAGTACACCCAACTTATACAAATGCTACGTACATGTCTACTAGTGGACTTCATGGTTGTGCAAACAGTGATTGTAGATTTGCATACAGCAAAAAATGGACTTTAGTCTCTGTTTGGTGCTGTAGTGAATCATATTCCATCATAGTAGTAACCATATCCATCATAGAAGTAACTGATTCTAATTCCTGTTTTAAAAAAGTATTATACTGTGTATATAGATAGTGCTTCATTTATTTCCTCCGTTTCAGCATTCTAATTTTAACATCCTGACTCTCCTGTAATTACTAGGCCTGACTGAAATCTTCCTACTGTTTCAGAGAAAGTGAAAGACAAGGAGACTAAATTTTTAACCAAGTTAAACTTCCTTTATTTTTATAGAACCACTACAACTTTTAATTGTAAGAAAGCCCTATTGATCTATAGTTTAAAGCTGCTAAATTAAGAAAACTGAAAATCTGAAAATACATTAATTTCAGTTTCTTCTGTGGAGTCTGTGAGGAATTATAGTTTGTATGTTTCACAAAAGCAATGAATCAAAAGCTGGATTAAATACTGTTCCGGCCCCCTCCTCCCCCCAGAAAAGGATTGGGTTCTTTTTTACCCTTTAGCCCCAATAAGAAGGCAAAGTAGGATACAGAACATTTAAATTCTGCTCTACCATCTTCTTATTTCAGTTGCTATTTGTGAGAAGTTTCCTGTCTGGCTATAAAGTATTTTTAGTTGGCTTGTTCCTTCCCCTCAATGACTGAATGACTGGAACTATCAAGTGCTTGTGACTGTTCACTCAGCTCCTGCTTAGATTTTGGCTAAGTCAGCTCATGCTAAGGCCTGATGGATGCTGGGAGCAGTGCCACTAGGTCAAAGCCAGAGCACCACATAGATAGGACAGGTGGCCAGACAGAGTTAAAGGGCCATTACGCAGCCATTCTCTCCTGCAAAATTGCTGTCTCCTGCAGAAATTACGTTATGTCCGGCAGTTTTGTCAGAATCCACTAACTTATGGAAATGGTACAGACCAGTCCTCCAAACTGGAAGGTATAAAACGTCAGCTTACCCAGAAAGCTTTTGAAGCGGATACAACAGCAGCTGGGCTCCTGAGGCTTTCCTGCTTCCCAGTGTGACCCACGGGACGCCTGCACTGTGAGGGAGGTGGAAGGATGAGCTAGGTAAATAATCTCACCGTCAGCTAGGTAAATAATTTTTTTTTTCCTCATAAGTGCACGATATTAAGAGTTACAGGTTACAAGTTATGAAACCCTATGACTTGAATGGTGAATAAGTGAATTCACATACTAGACTGGTCTGGGAAAAAGGGGATTGGGCCCCTGCTTATCACGTTTGTTTGTTGCATGTCTTAATGAGCTCATGAAATAAAGTTTAAATCACAGAGTATGTTGTCCTGTAAATTGGAAAGATCCAAATGGACCGCGACAGCACTTTCAAACAAAACTTTAAGATCATCACCTGAAGAGAAGCCTATTCCTATAGGATACTCTCATATCTACTCACTGTTCAATAAACAGTCTATGAATAAGAATAATTAATCTGAATCTAATTACAATAGAATTCTGAATAAATTTAACACAACCTGAGGCATTGCTACAACACTCCCACAGTTCCAGGAACACACACACACTCTCTCTCTCTCATTTTTTTTCTTCCCTTCAGTCTGTACTGATCTTAAACTGTCTTGGATCAATGGCGTGGTTCAGCTCTTACTTATCTCTCACTTGTGTTGTTGTTACACTGAGCTGAAAACCAATGTAAGTGACAAGTAAGTGTGATTTGTTTTTCCTCCAACATACATGCTGATTGACCTAGGAGGAGAAAAAATTGAGCACTTAATGCAGAAATATTTCTATTATTGTAATGTGGTAATAATTAGCTTGATGGCACTGGAAAAATAGTAAAGAAATGCTTGGTCTTAACTGCTTGTCTTTCAGAACCATATATTGATTAAAAGAATTAAAAAATAAAACTTGTTTGAGAGTGTTGCTTTTGCACAATAAGAAAATTAAAGCTAATGAGAAAGCAACATAATGATGATTTTTCCTATCATTCATAAGAAAATAATTGACTCCGAACAGTTTTCTTCTGGAAAAAAAAATTGCATGGACCCTAAAGAAAGACATGTGAAATAAGTATTGTAATCATTGCAAGGGTGCCAGAAATTTGTTAAGTAAGCTTTTCTTTTTATGGCTACATTCTTCTAATTTCAAGCTGGGAATGTAGAATACCAAAGATACTAGGATTTGTTGTACTTTATCGAAGAAAAGGCTAAGTAGAGGATTAATTAATGGAGTAGCTGTTGATTTAAGGAGCCAAAGGGGAATTCAAACTATTCTCCGCGCTCATATTTTCAAAAGTGGTAAGTACCAGCTAGTCATGTATGGGATTCAGAAGTAGCAAACAAGGTTAGGAATCTAATACACTTTAATTTCAGTGGAAATTACATGCCTAATCTGTTGAAGGACATTTTAAAATCCCCTTATAGAAACACATGCAGTTTTATGTTGTTAAATCTTGCCCAAGGTAAGTTACAAGCACAAATCCATTGAGTCATAGCAGATTAGTTTCTATACTGCTTTAGTTTCCTATTAACTCCAGCTCACCATTCTGTGCCTTCAGTTATATCACTGCATTCTGCAAACTTCCAATGTTTACCATTGGAAATAACCGCATCTTGTAAATTGAACAGAGTGTCCTTGTTAGTAGTAGAGACTTAGCAAGGTCCTCTCTGTCACACAGACTAAAGCATGAAGTCACATGTGCAAGAAAAAGAACAACTTGAGGGCAACAGGAAACAATTTGTACCTTTTCCCTCCTCCTGAGGCTCCATGTACAAGGTGTAGTTGCTAGGGGCTCCCCAAATGGGCAACAAGCTGCAGCCAGGATGGGGCATGGGAAGAGTTGAGGCATCACAACGGAAATGTAGCAGTAGCTGCTGAAAAGGCTGAGAGGCAGAACTCACATACATGAATCATGCTCTGTTGGGAAGATTTGACAAAGTTCTGTGGGGATTAAACTTACCACTCCTCTGTATTTAGCTCATTTTAAAGTATAAGCAGAAAAGAAAATCCTGATGTATTTTCTGCTTGCTAATAGGTAGACAATGCATGTCCTACCACAAAAGTACTGTCTTCTACAAAATCTCATGCTATCTGGCTATGAATGATAAAATTATGTCTTGACGTTTCTTCCATGTCGGTATGGGTGAGAATTTAGTTTATAAGGAGATATGTGCTGCTACTATTTGAGCTCTTAGATAGCTTTGGGGGGAAAAAATGCAGTTTAGTCAGGAAACTACTGTGAATAAATTGCATAGCCTTGTTAAAAAAAAAGAAGGCTTCATTTCTTTTTTTGCAATTAGATTAATACAAAATAGCTCCATAAAGAATAGAACATTTGAGTTCATTTTTCCTTATTCTAATGTAAATGTTATTAAGTCCTGAAATAATGTATTTTCCTAAATAATTTGGTAGTTCTCATACATCTTTTCCTTCTGTGGGATGATGATGATCCCTCTGTCTTTCCTTAGATGTAAATGGAAATAAATAGGGAAAG